>NC_054707.1:72381268-72491268 GCF_016097555.1 Gigantopelta aegis | reverse complement strand
GCTGGAGCAGTATCTGGGGATCACAGAAGCAGTTTGAAGCATGTACACTCTGTGTCTGATTATTGCTGGAGCAGTATCTGGGGATCACATAAGCAGTTTGAAACATGTACACTCTGTGTCTGATTATTGCTGGAGCAGTATCTGGGGATCACAGAAGCAGTTTGAAGCATGTACACTCTGTGTCTAATTATTGCTGGAGCAGTATCTGGGGATCACAGAAGCAGTTTGAAGCATGTACACTCTGTGTCTGATTATTGCTGGAGCAGTATCTGGGGATCACAGAAGCAGTTTGCAGCATGTACACTCTGTGTCTGATTATTGCTGGAGCAGTATCTGGGGATCACAGAAGCAGTTTGCAGCATGTAGACTCTGTGTCTGATTATTGCTGGAGCAGTATCTGGGGATCACAGAAGCAGTTTGCAGCATGTACACTCTGTGTCTGATTATTGCTGGAGCAGTATCTGGGGATCACAGAAGCAGTTTGCAGCATGTAGACTCTGTGTCTGATTATTGCTGGAGCAGTATCTGGGGATCACAGAAGCAGTTTGCAGCATGTAGACTCTGTGTCTGATTATTGCTGGAGCAGTATCTGGGGATCACAGAAGCAGTTTGCAGCATGTAGACTCTGTGTCTGATTATTGCTGGAGCAGTATCTGGGGATCACAGAAGCAGTTTGCAGCATGTAGACTCTGTGTCTGATTATTGCTGGAGCAGTATTTGGGGATCACAGAAGCAGTTTGCGTCTTATAGTTATAGGGGGGCGGGACGTAGCTGAGTGGTAAAGCGTTCGCTTGATGCGCGGTCGGTCTAGGATCGATCCCCGTCGGTGGAACCATTGGGCTATTTCTCGTTCCAGCCAGTGCTCCACAACTGGTGTAACAAAGGCCGTGGTATGTACTATCCTGTCTGTGGGATTGTGCATATAAAAGATCCTTTGCTGCTAATCGAAAAGAGTTGCCCATGAAGTGGCAACAGCGGGTTTCCTCTCTATATATCTGTATGGTCCTTAACCATACGCCTGACGCCATATAATTGTAAATAAAATGTGTTGAGTGCGTCGTTAAATAAAAACATTTTCTTCCTTCCTTCCTTCCTTATAGTTATAGGGTAAGATCCCATTTTACAAAACGATCTTAGCGCTAAGACCACTTTACGTGCATAAGTTCGTAATTCACTTAAGATGATCTTAGCGCAAAGATCACTTTACGTGCGTAAGTTCGTAAGCACTTAAGATGATCTTAGCGCTAAGATCGCTTCTTACAACGGGCCTCTGGACCCGAGATTATAAAACTTAGTCTAGACTCAAATCTCTCTAAGGACGAAGCACGCTTACAATTTGTATGGCGTCGCCATGGCGTTAATGTCTCGGACTCTATTAGAATTTTGATTCTAGAATCTAAATGTTTCACAAGCACTGGATCTGGAACTCATTTGAGCGTTTCTTAATTCAAATACTACTAAGTGATTGATACTTTCCCAGGGTGATAATCCTTCCTACTCCGTCTTTAGAAGGACTGCCACTCTCAAAACGTTATAGTAGCCCCAGGACTGTACCGCATTCTATCCAAACAGGGTCCCTTGACTGTTATATCAAAGGCCATGGTATGGGCTGTCCTGTCTGTGGGAAAGTGCATATAAAAGATCCCTTCCTTCTAATGGAAAAATGTAGCGGGTTTCCTCTGATGATTAGTGTCGTTAAACAAGGAAAATTTTACTCTAGCCACAGCAATCAATGAAAGGATCACTTCCTGGAAAAATTATACTTAACATAATAATGGGGAATATGATTTTGCGTTGTCTTGCTTTAATTCATATGACATTGTTTTTTTTCACTATGACAACAACATTCTGAAGTCTTGTTATGAATTGTGGACCTTCTTTGCTGAAACAACCCCTCCCAGCCTTTTGTTACGAAAATAAAACAAGCTTGATGCGACAAGGAAGCTAAAACTGTATACCTCTCGGGAGATCCAAACTGTACAATGATTGCCCGTAATACCTAGGTGGTGCAACCCAATTGAATCCCTAATGGCTCGAAGCCAGACTATTCACGACAGTTTCTCATCTGAGATGGCACTGCCATCGATATATGGCAAGTTCAATGGACATTTTAAGCCATCGCTTCGAGCTTCAATTAACAAGGTGGCGATGCAGGGAAATATATAATCAATCACACCATAATTTCTTCAGTCGCAGGAATTCCTGGACAGTGCGTTTGAGCAATATTTAAATTAGGTCTTAAGACGATTTTCGCGCCTTTTTCTTAATATGTTTTGCTCATTTCAATATGAAAAATATTTGAAGCTTGATAGTTTTTTATTTTTATTTATTGTTAGGGTTTTTTTTATTAAGCAAAATATTTTCCATGTAGCATGCTACATTTGCTAAGGGCTAATTAAGAAGAGCCAGTAAAATGGTAGGAAGGCAATGGACGAATGCACATATATTAAAAAAGTTTTTTGAGGTTTTTTTTACAGTAACAATAACGACAAAACACAAACTACTAAAACCGTCATGTTTAAAGTAAACAACAACAACAACAACAACAACAACAACAACAACACAAACAATATCAACATAACATCAACACCAACACCACCACCACCAATAACAACAATAAAAATAAACAAACAACAATAACACTAAAAACAAAACAACAGTATTTTGTGCCTATTTCGTTTGGGTTGTCTGACCTATTAACATACACTCTTGGTTAGAGCCGGTTCTTGGATATGAACCCAGGATTTACCAGTATTAAAGGCCCAAGGCATACCCACTCCGCTACCAAGTGTAGTAGTTGTCATATGGTTAGTACTATAGCAATTTAGTCCATGAGCCAGAGGGGTCGGTCGGTACCATCTGGGGGACGAATGCTCATAGTGATTTTTATCAAGGCCTACATCCCTATCCCTAGGAATGGAAAATTTATGATAGCATTACATAACTCACAACTTTTTGTGGGTATCTACCCGTTTTGTGTCCCTACCCCCATTTTCATGAGAGTTATATTTTTACAGAATTGCTGAAGGGTGCCTATATTAAAAGCATTGTAAAATATTTGTCAGGGCATTTAAGAATAAAAAATTTGCAGTATTGGGAGATAATGGATTTAAGAATTCAGAGATATTACCAATATTGAAATCCTTCGAGGATTAGGGTCTCATATGACAAAAATCACTGAGCATTCGTCCCCCCAGGTGGTACCAATTGGCAAAATTTTGGGTCCTAGCTCATGAACTAATTAGTATCTCACCAGGTCAAAGTCTGAAGTAAACAGCGCGTTAGTGAGAGCTACGCCTGCCATTAGTAAGATTATATACGCGGGCCCCGTTCCACGAAGCGATCTTAGCCCTAAGATCACCTTAAGTGCATATGTTAGCTGTGCTTTTACGGTGATCTTAGGGCTAAGATCGCTTCGTGGAACGGGACCCAGGACTTGTCAGAAAATGTTGCTTCATTTGGCCAGTAAATTCATGTAATTTGATTTGAATCAGTATGAATGTACCAAGTACTAATGTGATTGTAACAGACGTGGGGTCTTAATAAAATTAGGATGCCATTTTCTAGTTAACGATACTTCCCGTTATATCGGAAACTAGAATCTCCACAGCAAACTCCCGTGTTTTCTCATTTATTGGAAAGGTGATGGGTTGCCATATTTGTTTTTCTGATTTACTTGAAGGGCGAGGGGTTGTAATATTTATTTATATATCTATCTATGTGTATGTTGATTGAAATCATGGATGTACCAGCGTTAGCTACGTATATGTTATTTATCATCTATGGGATTTGATTTGATAGGATACACCCTCGACATCGAATAGCCGCCGATTAAACACAGTGCTGAGATGGCATTAACAAGCATTTATTTCCATTCTCAAACGGAGAGGTCTGGCAACACATGAGTCTTATACGTCAAGTCAGACACGTCCAAATACTTTATAGTCTCGGACATCACAGTCCTTGACACAATAATCCTTGTAACGGCCGTTAAATGTTGGCCATTAAAGATCTTTGAAACCTTGAAACCTTTCAAGAGTCCTTGAACATCACCCAGCTTTAAAACACTGATCAGAAATCGCACGGAGATGAACAGTGATTTAGTCAATTTACGCTGTTGTCGAGTCGTCTCGAAAATGTATTGACAAGTGGCTAAATTAGTTGTAACAAGTTGTAGCCAGTGTGTATACAACTCTTTCTTATATACCTATATCCAATGCAAATATCACCCGTTGTAGATTTTGTTTTTTTCTTCAACATATGTTGGAGATAAAAGGAAGGAAATGTTTTATTTAACGACGTACTCAACACATTTTATTTACGGTTATATGGCGTCAGACATATGGTTAAGGACCACACAGATATTGAGGGAGGAAACCCGCTGTCGCCACTTCATGGGCTACTCTTATCGATTAGCAGCAAAGGATTTTTTATATGCACCATCCCATAGACAGGATAGCACATACCAAGGCCTTTGGTGTACCAGTCGTGGTGCACTGGCTGGAGCGAGAAATAGCCCAATGGGCCCACTGACGGGGATCGATCCCAAACCGCATCAAGCGAGCGCTTTACCACTGGGCTACGTCTCGCCCCCTATGTTGGCGATAACGTTTTAGACTTATCATTGGTTGTTCCGCGGTGATGACCCGGTCACCACAGACATACCATCGAATCAAAAAAAGGTCTACTGGTATCGAATGTTCTGAGATGTACAAGTTATCCTGAAAATTATTACTATGTAGCAAGTGAGTTATCTGCAAACTCAAACGCTGTAAATACGTTTTCGTTGGAAAAGGCTTTTAAATTTAGTTAATTACACGAGAGGCCGTTAGATACCATTTATCTTACAACTCGTTGTTTAAAAATGAATCCCATTCACGTTAGATACGTTTTGATTTAACTCGCTGTATGATAAATGGTATCAAATGTCACTCGAAGTATTCTATGTCACTGGATAGTTTGTTTACTCATCATTGGCGAAATCATAGACTGTACCCTAGAGAGACATGCCTGAATGAATGATTAGTATCTGTAAGTTATTAATATATTTCATGTTATCTGGGTAGAAATCAGGTGAACTAAATTCCGGTTACCTAAAATGTTTAAATATTGTCCCTGTATATGCAAAATGACGTTGTTCAAAATGTACATTTGTAATAAAAAAGTCCTAATTTAAAAAAAAGAAGTAATAGAAGACGTGTTATTGAAAAGCAAAGCCATTCGTTGTAGTGCTACAGCCGTGCTACGCCAGATACGTATGCAAAGGCCAAGCTATAAAACCACTGTAGTAGTTTGGGTTGCTTCTTTGAATTGCAACTCGGGCAGTAAATCAACACACGGTAGTTTGTGATCGTGCTATTATTGAATCATATGAGATCATTAGGAAAGGGGAAGTGGACGTCTTTACAGGGTTTCTCTTTATTGATTTCACGTAATTCGATATATCGTCAAACCGACGTTAAACGACCAGGATTTCCCTGGCGAAACTTTGCGATCTTGCAGTGCAGTGCAGAAAAGACCTACATGGTGTATACCACCAAATCAAATCCCATAAACGACAATAGTAACATATGTGGCTAAAACTCCTAAGCTACCACACCTAATCCTAAAAGTGAATCGGAAAAAATTAGGGGTAACGTTGCTCATTTCATAGTCTACGACTGTCCTAATTCCGCACAAACTTTGAGTACTTTGTTTTAACAGGTACCCCAAACATGCTTCAAGCACAAGGCTACTTGACACAGTGGTACTAAATGAAATAAAATTGCATAAATATTTTGCCCAGATGAAACTAATATATATATATATAATTTTTTTTTTACATCTAACACACTCACATTTATCACCAATTACAGGACTTGTTGTATTAACTGCTCTACGAAAAGTTATTTGGTTTATATTGTTTTCGTTCATATAGAGTGGTTCTGACTTCTGAAAGGTACATTTAAAATATCGTTTGCTACTTTACGGAAGGAGTAGCGTCTGTTTCTCCTCTCTCTATCTCGACTAATGTCAGGGTCAGACTACCAACTGCCAGCAGAAAGTTGGTCAACTTTCTGCTGTCACGATTTTCTACGACCATCCACTGGCTAGTCTAAGCGCTTTTACAACTCGATTTTCGTCGTACACGACTTTTACGAGTGCTCAGACTAACAACTGGGCAGTCGTAGACGTGACAGCAGGAAGTTTGTTATATGTTATACACCAAATCGCCATAGTTTAAAATATGTTGAGGTGTCTGGAAACAAACATTCCTTTCTTTTTTCCAGATGATTGCTTTACTGTTAACACAGGCTGGACTGTACTTTGCATCACTTACTTTATGGCTGAGATCTTCAATTATACCTATAGTTATATAGTTCTATTTTAGTTTCTATTATCGTAATAGATGTTCCTTTGATTAAGAAATGAGTTCCATTTGATTTGCTGTTCGAATTACTGTAAATGGTTTGGACAAACTATAAAACGTTTTATCAATAGTAGTACTTGTGATGCAAATTTATCTGGATCAAAAATGCAGAAGTCCAGTTAGGTCTTTGGGGTTCCTCGCAAGGCAACACTCAATTCTTGTTATTCCTGGCTGTGGTCGGAGTAGAATAAAATAATTTCAGTGTTTCAATCAAGACGGTTTTGGAACGAGTTGTGTATTGATTCATAGTGCATGCATGTATGCGTGCGTGCGTGCGTGCGTGCATGCGTGCGTGTGTATGTATGTGTGTATGTATGTATGTATGAATGTCTATATATTGTATGTGTGTATGCATGCATGCATGTATGTATGTATGTATGTATGTATGTATGTATGTATGTATGTGTGTGTGTGTGTATGTCTGTCTGTCTGTCTGTCTGTATGTATGTATGTTGGTATTAATATATGGTTTTAACCCATGTACATTGGCTGATATCTATATATGGTTTTAACCCGTGTACATTGGTTGATATCTATATATGATTTTAATCCGTGTACATTGGTTGATATCTATACATGGTTTTAACCCATGTACATTGGTTGATATCTATATATGGTTTTAACCCATGTACATTGGTTGATATCTATATATGATTTTAACCCATGTACATTGGTTGATATCTATATATGGTTTTAACCCATGCACATTGGTTGATATCTATATATTGTTTTAATCCGTATACATTGGTTGATATCTATACATGGTTTTAACCCATGTACAGTGGTTGATATCTACAAATGGTGTTAATTCTTATACATTGGTTGATATCTTTATATGGCTTTAACCCATGCACATTGGTTGATATCTATATATTGTTTTAATCCATAGCCATTGGTTGTATCTATACATCGCTTTAATCCGTGTACATTGGTTGATATCTATTTATGGTTTTAATCCGTGTACATTGGTTGATATCTATATATTGTTTTAACCCATGCACATTGGTTGATATCTATATATTGTTTTATCCGTATACATTGGTTGATATCTATATATGGTTTTAACCCATGCACATTGGTTGATATCTATATATTGTTTTAATCCGTATACATTGGTTGGTATCTATATATGGTTTTAACCCATGTACAGTGGTTGATATCTATATATGGTTTTAACCCATGTACATTAGTTGATATCTATATATGGTTTTAACCCATGTACAGTGGTTGATATCTATATATGGTTTTAACCCATGTACATTGGTTGATATCTATATATGGCTTTAACCCATGTGCAGTGGTTGATATCTATATATGCCTTTAATCCGTATACATTGGTTGATATCTATATATTGTTTTAACCCATGTACAGTGGTTGATATCTATATGTGGTTTTAACCCATGTACAGTGGTTGATATCTATATATGGTGTTAATTCTTATACATTGGTTGATATCTATATATGGTGTTAATCTGTGTACATTGGTTGATATCTATATATGGTTTTAATCCGTGTACATTGGTTGATTTGTAGATATGGTTTTAATCCGTGTACATTGATTGATTTGTAGATATGGTTTTAATCCGTGTACATTGATTGATTTGTAGATATGATTTTAATCCTTGTAGATATGGTTTTAATCCGTGTACATTGATTGATTTGTAGATATGGTTTTAATCCGTGTACATTGGTTGATTTGTAGATATGATTTTAATCCGTGTACATTGGTTGATTTGTAGATATGGTTTTAATCCGTGTACATTAGTTGATTTGTAGATATGTTTTTAATCCGTGTACACAGGTTGATATCTATATATACGTATATATAGTTTCAACTCTGAGTAGGTGCAATGGCCTTTGTCAGTATGGTGCTTCTAAATGGTTGTACGTTGACTGATAGTCACGATCACCGGTTTCTGTTGCTCAGTTCTGGCAGGTTATAATTAGTCCTCGATGCCTGGTGTTAATTATGTGATATTTCTCACTGCGTGTGTCTTCGATGCGCCGTCTTCGCTTCAGTACGAGACCCATACTTTCAGCCTGCGCCTGTGTAAGTGATGTCGTTTCTTGTTGTCTTACATCTTATGTCTGGTATGTGGTGATATTGCCAGTATTTCTACTGATATATAAATGGTAACCGTTTCTTATTGTCTTACATCATATACCTGGTATGTAGTGATATTGCCAGTATTTCTACCGATATATAAATGGTAACCGTTTATTTATTTTCTTATATCATATGTCTGGTATATGATGATATTGCCAGTATTTCTATTGATATATAAATGATAACCCTTTCTTATTGTCTTACATCATATGTCTGACATGTGATGATATTGCCAGTGTGTCTACCGATATATAACGATAACTATTTCTTATTGTCTTACATCATATGTCTGGTATGTGGTGATATTGCCAGGATTTATACTGATATATAAATGACAACCCTTTCTTACTTTCTTATATCATATATCTAGTATGTGGTGATATTGCCAATATTTCTACCGATATGTAATGGTAACCGATTATTATTTTCTTACATCATATGTCTGGTATGTGGTGATATTGCCAGTATTTCTACTGATATATAAATGATAACCCTTTTATAGTATCTCGTATCGTTTTGCTAGTACGTGATGATATTGCCAATATTTCTACTGAAATATGAATGATAACCGATTCTTATTATCTCATATCATGGTGCTAGTATGTGATGGTATTGCCAATACTTCTACTGATACATAAATGATAACCGATTCTTATTACTAGTATCTCATCATAGTGCTAGTATGTGATGATATTACCAATATTTCTACTGATACATAAATGATAACCGATTCTTATTATGTCATATCATAGTGCTAGTATGTGATGATATTGCCAATAGTTCTTGTGATAAATAAATGATAACCGATTCTTATTACTAGTATCTCATATCATAATGCTAGTATATGATGATATTGCCAATATTTCTACTGATACATAAATGATAACCGATTCTTATTATCTCATATCATAATGCTAGTATGTGATGATATTGCCAATAGTTCTACTGATAAATAAATGATAACCGATTCTTATTACTAGTATCTCATATCATAGTGCTAGTATGTGATGATATTGCCAATATTTCTACTGATACATAAATGATAACCGATTCTTATTATCTCATATCATAATGCTAGTATGTGATGATATTGCCAATAGTTCTACTGATAAATAAATGATAACCGATTCTTATTACTAGTATCTCATATCATAGTGCTAGTATGTGATGATATTGTCAATATTTCTACTGATACATAAATGATAACCGATTCTTATTATCTCATATCATAATGCTAGTATGTGATGATATTGCCAATACTTCTACTGATACATAAATGATAACCGATTCTTATTATCTCATATCATAGTGCTAGTACGTGATGATATTGCCAATACTTCTACTGAAATATGAATGATAACCGATTCTTATTATCTCATATCATATTGCTAGTACGTGATGATATTGCCAATACTTCTATTGATATATAAATGATAACCGATTCTTATTATCTCATATCATAGTGCTATTACGTGATGATATTGCCAATACTTCTACTGAAATATGAATGATAACCGATTCTTATTATCTCATATCATAGTGCTAGTACGTGATGATATTGCCAATACTTCTACTGATATATAAATGATAACCGATTCTTATTACTAGTATCTCATATCATAGTGCTAGTATGTGATGATATTGCCAATACTTCTACTGATATATAAATGATAACCGATTCTTATTACTAGTATCTCATATCATAGTGCTAGTATGTGATGATATTGCCAATACTTCTACTGATACATAAATGATAACCGATTCTTATTACTAGTATCTCATATCATAGTGCTAGTATGTGATGATATTGCCAATACTTCTACTGATATATAAATGATAACCGATTCTTATTATCTCATATCATAGTGCTAGTATGTGATGGTATTACCAATACTTCTACTGATATATAAATGATAACCGATTCTTATTATCTGATATCATAGTGCTAGTATGTGATGGTATTGCCAATACTTCTACTGATATATGAATGATAACCGATTCTTATTACTAGTATCTCATCATAGTGCTAGTATGTGATGATATTGCCAATATTTCTACTGATACATAAATGATAACCGATTCTTATTATCTCATATCATAATGCTAGTATGTGATGATATTGCCAATAGTTCTACTGATAAATAAATGATAACCGATTCTTATTACTAGTATCTCATATCATAGTGCTAGTATGTGATGATATTGTCAATATTTCTACTGATACATAAATGATAACCGATTCTTATTATCTCATATCATAATGCTAGTATGTGATGATATTGCCAATACTTCTACTGATACATAAATGATAACCGATTCTTATTATCTCATATCATAGTGCTAGTACGTGATGATATTGCCAATACTTCTACTGAAATATGAATGATAACCGATTCTTATTATCTCATATCATATTGCTAGTACGTGATGATATTGCCAATACTTCTATTGATATATAAATGATAACCGATTCTTATTATCTCATATCATAGTGCTATTACGTGATGATATTGCCAATACTTCTACTGAAATATGAATGATAACCGATTCTTATTATCTCATATCATAGTGCTAGTACGTGATGATATTGCCAATACTTCTACTGATATATAAATGATAACCGATTCTTATTACTAGTATCTCATATCATAGTGCTAGTATGTGATGATATTGCCAATACTTCTACTGATATATAAATGATAACCGATTCTTATTACTAGTATCTCATATCATAGTGCTAGTATGTGATGATATTGCCAATACTTCTACTGATACATAAATGATAACCGATTCTTATTACTAGTATCTCATATCATAGTGCTAGTATGTGATGATATTGCCAATACTTCTACTGATATATAAATGATAACCGATTCTTATTATCTCATATCATAGTGCTAGTATGTGATGGTATTACCAATACTTCTACTGATATATAAATGATAACCGATTCTTATTATCTGATATCATAGTGCTAGTATGTGATGGTATTGCCAATACTTCTACTGATATATGAATGATAACCGATTCTTATTACTAGTATCTCATATCATAGTGCTAGTACGTGATGATATTGCCAATACTTCTATTGATATATAAATGATAACCGATTCTTATTATCTCATATCATAGTGCTAGTACGTGATGATATTGCCAATACTTCTACTGAAATATGAATGATAACCGATTCTTATTATCTCATATCATAGTGCTAGTACGTGATGATATTGCCAATACTTCTATTGATATATAAATGATAACCGATTCTTATTACTAGTATCTCATATCATAGTGCTAGTATGTGATGATATTGCCAATACTTCTACTGATACATAAATGATAACCGATTCTTATTACTAGTATCTCATATCATAGTGCTAGTATGTGATGATATTACTAATACTTCTACTGATATATAAATGATAACCGATTCTTATTATCTCATATCATAGTGCTAGTATGTGATGGTATTGCCAATACTTCTACTGATATATGAATGATAACCGATTCTTATTATCTCATATCATAGTGCTAGTATGTGATGGTATTGCCAATACTTCTACTGATATATAAATGATAACCGATTCTTATTACTAGTATCTCATATCATAGTGCTAGTACGTGATGATATTGCCAATACTTCTACTGATACATAAATGATAACCGATTCTTATTACTAGTATCTCATATCATAGTGCTAGTACGTGATGATATTGCCAATACTTCTACTGATATATAAATGATAACCTATTCTTATTACTAGTATCTCATATCATAGTGCTAGTACGTGATGATATTGCCAATACTTCTACTGATACATAAATGATAACCGATTCTTATTACTAGTATCTCATATCATAGTGCTAGTACGTGATGATATTGCCAATACTTCTACTGATACATAAATGATAACCGATTCTTATTACTAGTATCTCATATCATAGTGCTAGTATGTGATGATATTGCCAATACTTCTACTGATATATAAATGATAACCGATTCTTATTACTAGTATCTCATATCATAGTGCTAGTACGTGATGATATTGCCAATACTTCTACTGATACATAAATGATAACCGATTCTTATTATCTCATATCATAGTGCTAGTATGTGATGCTATTGCCAATACTTCTACTGATACATAAATGATAACCGATTCTTATTATCTCATATCATAGTGCTAGTATGTGATGGTATTGCCAATACTTCTACTGATACATAAATGATAACCGTTTCTTGTTATATTCATGGTTTCTAGAATTTTATAAAAATCCACTAACCATGGGATCAAAGATTTTAGAAATGTACTAGCAATGATTAAAAATTCACTAGCCCTACTTCAAATACTAGTAAATACAATTTTACTAATAGTAATAATCACATATTTCACCTAAAGAGGGAGATAGAGATTATAAATCCTTAGATTTGGGGTGGAAAGAGGGCGCAGAATATTCATATTTACAAAATATGCAAAATACAGCATTTGACAAGGTTGTTTTCCCAGTTAGCCGTCGGGCTAGTTATAGTAGTTATTTACTAGCCCAAAATTGAATATCACTAGCCATGGGAGTGGGGGCTACCATAATCTAGAAACCCTGTATCTTACATCATATGTCTAGCATGTGATGATATTGCCGGTATTTTTGCTGTTATATGATATAAGTGATAAATGTTTCTTATTGTTGTATACCACATGTCAATTATCTATTAATACAGTCAATATTTCTATTAATGCACGATACGATATACGTGATAACCGCTTGTTTTTCATATGTATATAATTCCATTTTATAATTACTGTTTTGTAATAGGCGTCTTAATTGGTTAAAATGCTATCACGTGATCTAAAAAAAAAAAAACGTTCATTCTTCCATGAACGTGATAAACTGCACTTTTTCGGTAAACAAGGGAATCCCCGAGGATTCCATCGTTTTTATTTTTATCCCAAGTTCGTCTGCACTGTGAGTGACGGTGACAATTCAGGCTTTAAACGACTCCGGGTTTGAACTGAGACACATAATGTATATGACAGGCCACGAAAACGAAGCTTCTATTAGAAGTTATAGCAGAGAATGCTCAACAAATCAAAAGAGAGACATGAGCGCGGCTCCGTCACATTTGACAAAAACACCAAACCGACAACTTACACGCGCGAAAACACATACGCCTTTGTGCACAATTCCGCGACCTGTCCTTTCCGAGAATAATATCACACAATCACAAACTTCCTCCGAAATCCACACACACAGTAATACTGAAACCACTTTATCCCTTTCAAGTCAGTCTTCACATTCATTTTCACTAATTCAACTTTTGACAACTGCAATTTTAATATAGGTAGTAGATAAATCTTCTCAATAATTTGACGCTCTCCCTCATGTTAATTAGTTTAATTTTATAACGTTTTATCCACATTTGATTCAGAAAATTAAAATTTATAAAACCTTATGTAAATCAATATAATGAATTGGAGATTTGACGGAAAAAACCGAATGTAACTTTCTAAGGGAATTCCCTTATTTGTGTATTGATACAGTTGTAAATCATTGTGGAACAGAGTTCGATTGGGTTTTTTAATATAGTTATGAACGCGCTACGCCATTCATACAGTGTGTAAAACAGTTTTGGTGTTTATCATCGCATGAACGTCAAAAATATAATGTTCAATTCTTAACTAATATGTGACGATACAGCCGATAGTTCTGTTATTATAAGATAATATATGCGTGATAACCGGATTTTGTTTCTCTGCTATCATACATCTAGTGTATTGCCAGTATATCTTCAGGTGTATGATATGCGTGATAACCGGATCTTATTTCTCGTGTAGAATATAACTTGGTTTGTGATGATATTGCCAATATGTTTATGGTATATACATCTATATGTTATGCTTCCCACATATTTGTAATTTAAAAAAACATATTTAAGTACTTGATAATATTTTTTTGTTATCGACCAACACACTCAGTTATATCCCGCTAGCTATATACTCCTTCACCCCAAACTCCACGACTTGTATATCAATAGCCGCTTCTTATTTGCCTATATAAATAATGATATATCCCGTATGTGGTGATATTATGTTTTTGATATGATATATGTGGCAGTATGAGCTAAGCCGCTTCATAATTATGACGGTGTATCTGAGACAGTATCGTGTATCTGGTATGTGATGGTGCTGCCTGTTATCTGATACATCAAAATTATGATGTATGCGATAATCGCATTTGTTTTCCTGTATCATATATCTGTTACGTGATATCAATTATCGTTTCTGCCGATATGATTATGGTGTATTCGATAGCTGGTTGTTATGTTCCTATATTCAATGTTTCTACTGATATATGACATGGTGTATGCTATAACCACGTCTTATTTTCTTATATCACATATGTCTGGTATATAGTTAGTATGAAGATATAACGACATGTAATTCGATAGGTTTAGTTTAATTAGTTGTTTAGTTTAACTGTCTGCTGAGAGAGAGAGAGAGAGAGAGAGAGAGAGAGAGAGAGAGAGAGAGAGAGAGAGAGAGAGAGAGAGAGAGAGAGAGAGAGAGAGAGAGAGAGAGACAGACAGACAGACAGACAGACAGAGAGAGAGAGAGAGAGAGGGGGGGGGGGGGGAGAGGGAAGGAGAGAGAGAGAAGGGAGGAAGGGAGGGATAGGGAAAGATAACCTGTTGCCGTCTAATACTAATATGGAAAACCTGCATCTTTTCTAGACAAGACAATACATACTACGGCCTTTGGTGTACTAGACGTGTGTGTGTGTGTGTGTGGGGGGGGGGGGGGGCACTGATTAGGAGTGGTAAAAACCCGAGCCCACTCAGGGCTATCGATCCTGCGACTCAGCGCTCCTCAAGCAAGCGTTCCACCACTAAGCCACACCCGTTTCGCGGACGTCTCCGAATGCCGTCGATGAAACTGAACGCGCTAACCTGACGGTGTCATTCTTCATAATGGCATTTCTCGCTTTAGACCGGAAATGGAGCAACATCAGAGCGGTGCAGTATGGTCTGAAAGGAAACGTGACAATACATTGACCAGTCGGAGGTTATCTCTAGTGTGCGTTTGTAACAATTAATATTCCACCATCCAGGGCTACATCATAATAGGCGTTGTCACGGGGATCCTATAATACCCGTAACTGAATGAAACACGATTATCCAAATGTCTCTCCTAACTGTATATCTGTTAGATCTCTCTGTAACAGGCAGTTATACCCGCTGGTGGCTCGTCTAGGTATGATCAGAGATACGATCTTATATAAAGTATATGTAATATAGCACATTTAGTTCACTAGAAAACACAACAAAACACAATACACTTTGGAATCTGTATTAACCTACGCTGACAAATGTACTGCCGCAGTAGTTAATTAATAACAACAATAATAACCAGAACTGATCACTTAATTAATCTCTAGGTGTCTAGTTTACACAATATGCTAATCACTTCACCGTGACACAACACCCACAAGTGTGATAATTGAGAAACGCTTCCAGGGGAACTTAATTAATAAAGGAATTACCACTCTATTCCTAACTGGTTAATTTTTAATTAACCCTTAACTACTCATTCAATAACCTTGTAATACAGACTTAATACTGGTACCTATCACAATAAAGACAATAACCTACAGTTTACCTAGGTCCTCTAGGATGACTGGATAAGCTTTATATATGTATATATCAGAACGGTGAGCCTACAGTATACTGCGTCAGATGACCGGCAGTACCGTCTAAATAATATTGGTATAATACAGTATTAAAATATTTAAAGTCACATCAATCACATCAAGGTTATACAACAGAGCAGAAATTATATTTACCAAGTCCTAACGGAGCCTTCCTATATTTCTCCCCGATATCTCTAAAACCCTAGCTATTTATTCAAAACTCTCAGAGACAGCGAATATCGCCTGGGGGCACAACGCGGTACCTCACCTATCATCTGATATTTCCACCTCTCCCAGAGTCGGTATATTTTTCTCTGATCGTCAGACTGGCTGTTGCCATTCCGCGAGCAATCCCCTGGTCATAAACAGCACTAGCGGAGTTATTACGTAACTACTGGCCACATGGCCTCCATACCTGCGCTAGGTGTGTATTAGAAAATCTCGACGACCGTCGCGCAAAGGTATCACGTAACAAGTTGCCCATCTAGGCTAAGTGCATTTGGAACTGCACACGGTCCTCTAAAACAATTAATATCGCATGTACCGTCACAGGCGTAGTTGTTCAGCCACACGTCTTAGTGTCGGACGGTACTTGGTTCGCATCCTGGTACTGGCCCCCACCCAAAGTGAATAATACTGCGTAAATGGGAGAGGTGTAAGGCCCACTACCCTGATTTCTTTCTAACCACTAGCATCTAACCATAAACTCTTGTCTAAGACAGATAGCTCAACTAGCTGTGTGTGCCCAGAACAGCGTGCTTGAACTTTAATTGGGCAGGGGCACAAAATTTAAGTTAAAATAAATAAAAATGTAGAGATTTTGAACTGATATGTCAAAAGTCTTGGATTGTGATTTTCCGTTTTTGACAAAGTGAATATAAAAGATACTTTTTATTTGTAATTGTAGGGGCGGCACGTAGCCCAGTGGTAAAGCGCTCGCTTGATGCGCGGTCGGTTTGGGATCGATCCCCGTCAGTGTGCCCATTTGGCTATTTCTCGTTCCAGCCAGTGCACTACGACTGGTACATCAACGGCCGTGGTATGTGTTGTCCTGTCTGTCAGATGGTGCATATTAAAAAGCCTTTGCTAGTATATGTCAAAATTACCAAAGGTTTGACATCCAATAGCGGATGATTGATAAATCAATGTGCTCTTGTGGTGTCGTTAAACAAAACAATTTTTTTTTGTAATTGTACTTCGGATTCTGTGTTATATTAGCCAACGATAGTCTGGTTTCTATAAACTCTCCAACAGACGCAGATCGACACAAAACATTCTGCAAGTTGAACAGGTTTCCGACTCCCCGATGCGTCGCATATCTGACGCAAATCGTCTGCGACTGTTCCAATAAAGATGTTCTGCATCGGTCGGAGACGTTTTACAATATATATTTTTTAAAATACATAATCTGTGAAAACATATTACAATGCATTGATCAATTTTACTTCCGTATTACGTGCATGACTTTTCGCGGTCTTGCCGTCACAAAATTACGGGTATTCTAAAGAGACGTTGGAACCTTATTTTTTTCCCAACACTGTGTATTTACATCCGAGCTGCTGTATTATATAACTCAGGGCCGTATTACTGCTTATTGGTGGTGTGTGTGGCGACCACCGAACAAAAGGCTTCTTCATCACGGAAGCTACACCAAATGTCAGAGCAAATCGATTTTGTAAGGGACGCGCTTCTGGGATTCAATCGAAGAATGGCGAGACGGACGTCTTTGATTAGACAACACAGGATCGAGAGTCCTGTCGAGCGAGCACGCGGGGAACGAGTACGCCAAGACAAGACACACTAGGCGTGGCTCAACGCTTGCGAGTAGAGACGAAATCCGTCAAACAGACGCATCATGGCGTCTTTGATTCCAGTCCATTAGGTTTAGGGAAAGCGCCAACATAAACTCAGACAATTCGTTTTTGACAAACGAAAGAGGCCAGGGGAACTATATATGAAAGGTTATCTATCGTGTGCGGGGAAGGAATTCACGGTTTATTGCAGTTATTGCGACAGTTCATTCAAGTACTAGTGCATGCACTAAACAATTGAAGACGTCGCAATCTGAACTGAATGTCCTATTTGTTTTATACTAAATTTTAGGGCCGAATTTACATTTACGATGCTTAAATACCTGCGTTTAAGAAAAACAGGTTTCATAAATTTGGCTTTAGTATTCAGTTTTATAAATGAATCTCAATAGTCTTGAAAAGAGAGTTCATAAATACCGCAAACCCATTTTGAATGCGTTACTAAATATAGAGTTAAAAGTTGTTTTATTTAACGACACCACGGAAGGACCAACTTTTTTTTTGTCTTCTTCGTTTCTTTCCCGACGTACATCAATTATACAATGTCATTACGTTGCGTACATGTTGAACTGTCCATTGTTCAACATGTACGCAACGTAATGACATTGTATAATTGATGAATGGACAGTTCAACATGTACGCAACGTAATGACATTGTATAATTGATGAATGGACAGTTCAACATGTACGCAACGTAATGACATTGTATAATTGATGAATGGACAGTTCAACATGTACGCAACGTAATGACATTGTATAATTGATGTACGTCGGGAAAGAAACGAAGAAGACCAAAAAAAAGTAGACGAAAACAAAAGGTGCCAAAAAGGCCAGACTGGACAACTCCAGAAAACCCTCCATAACTCCGACCTTGCCTGAAGTACAGGATTAAGGGTGGGTTTTTTTTAAAGTTTGTTTTGTTTTACGACACCACTAGAGCACACTAATTTATTAATCATAGGCTATTTGGTAATTTTGATAATAATAAATAATTATAGTCTTAGAAAGGAAACCCGCTACATTTCCCCATCCATTAGTAGCAAGGTTGGCCTATCTTTTATATGCACTATCCTACAGTCGTGGTGCACTGGCTGAAACGAGAAATATCCCAATAAGTCCAGTAACGGGGATCGATCCTAGATGGACAAGCGAGCGCTTTACCACTGGGCTAGGGTCCAGACTTTACACATTGTTTTGTATGCTTTAAGTTAAATCAATTATACATCGATGTGGATACAGTGTAGTTATTAATAAGTGTAATGACTTGACAGTTTTCCAATGCTTCCTCCAATGTACTTGGAAAAAACAAACAAAAGCCCCACGAAATCCATACATATATATATATGTATACAGCTTTGATTTATGTACAGTGTATGAACAGCGTAATGGCCCACGGTTCTGGCCATGCTTTCAAACGATGCTGTTCGATGTGTTTTTCCATAAACTGTAATTACACGTAGTGATTTATTAATAATTCCTCTTGATCGTTAGAACCATGTTAACAAAGAGCAAACATTGACTTAAATTCAATACCACGTATTACAGCCGAAATGTTCAATCTCATTAGAAAAACAAAATCGCCAAACTTGATTTAAGAGAAGTAAGGTGAGGTCTATGGTCCTACCCCCGTCTCGAGGACGAAAATGTCCGGGTTTTGTTTTTGGTACTACTCTATATAAATAAAGATAAAAACATAGCTTGTGCACCCCATTGGAGACTGTGACCCCCCACTAAAAAATGTGACCCCCACTCTAAATGTTGTTGTTAGGGATCTGAAGCGTACTCCGTTCCATCCTCCTACAAAAAACATTTTGTAAATCATTTCAGTTTGCTTTGACTGAGATGAAAAGTAAAGGTGTTTTGGAAATAACAAAACAATTACTATTTTTGTGTGCAATTTAGAAAACATTTGGCCCCAAAATTTAATAACTTGTAATAGATTTCCTAGTGAGAAGGATTATAGATTCTGTCCTCTCTTACTTTGAATGATTTAATCTAATGTAATAACTTGTAATAGATTTCCTAGTGAGAAGGATTATAGATTCTGTCCTCTCTTACTTTGAATGATTTAATCTAATGTAATAACTTGTAATAGATTTCCTAGTGAGAAGGATTATAGATTCTGTCCTCTCTTACTTTGAATGATTTAATCTAATGTAATAACTTGTAATAGATTTCCTAGTGAGAAGGATTATAGATTCTGTCCTCTCTTACTTTGAATGATTTAATCTTACTTGGCAATATTCTCTTACACGTTTCATTTTGAGGACGGGACCTAGCTCAGTGGTGCAGCGCTCGCCTAATGCGCGATCGATCTAGGATCGAGTCCCGTTGGTGGGCCCATTGGGCTATTTCTGGTTCCAGCCAGTGCTCCACAACTAGTGTAACAAAGGCCGTGGTATGTACTATCCTGTCTGTGGGATGGTGCATATAAAAGATCCCTTGCTGTTAATCGAAAAGAGTAGCCCATGAAGTGGCGACAGCGGGTTTCCTTTATCAATATATGCGTGGTCCTTAACCATATGTCCGACGTCATATAACCGTAAATACGTGTGTTGAGTGCGTCGTTAAATAAAACATTTCCTTCCTTCTTATTTTGAAAACATTACCATCTGGTTAATACACACATACATGTAGTTCTAGCCAGCAGTGCCAATCTCGGAACCATAACAAAAGATGGATAAAGCACATCTTAGCTTTTTAGATCGTTCATTTCCGATTTATTTTGGAGCTTATATCCAGTTAATGATCCAAACGGGCGCCACAAGGCCAGAGCGGACCCCCCCCCCCCCCACCCCGACAGCCCTCCATAACTCAAACATTGCCGGAAGTACAGGACTATTTATAGTACAAGACATTGTTTTGAATATTTTAAAGTTAAATCAATATGGCGTGAGTCTAGATACACTGTAGTTATTAATCACCACCTCTGCCACCACCACCACCACTACCAGCACCTCCACCATCACCAACAGCAACAAAATACAACCCCCCCCCCCCCACACACACACAACACCCCCTAAAAACAACAGCAACAACAACAACACAAACAAACAAAGCAAACAAAAACGAACAATTAGAAAGTCCCAGACAATCCAAACACATGTACATGTCTACAGCTTTGATTTGTGAACAACGTAACGGCCCACTAGGGTTCTGGCCATGCTTTTACATGATGCTGTTCGGTGTGTTTTTCTATAAACTGTAATTACACTTAGTGATTTATTAATAATTCCTCGTGATCGTTAGAACCATGTTAACAAAGAGCAGACATTGACTTAAATTCAATACGACGTATTACAGCCGATATGTTCAATCTCAGTTGTTTGCCAAAATTGATTTAAGAGCAAGACGATGACTCGTAGGTGTTATTCTGTCTTATAGTGAGTTTTTCAAGCCTACTGGTGCATGGCCTGTTACACGTCTTATTTTGAAAACGCTACCATCTGGTTAATACACAAATAGTTCCAGCCAGCAGTGTCATATTTATACACCAGCCTCAGAAACAGCTCTAAGCTATACATTCTAAGAGATTATTCATTTCCGATTTAAGTGCGGGACATAGCCCAATGGTGTTCGCCTGATGTGCAATCGGTTTAGGATCGATCCCCGTCAGTGAGCCCATTGGGCTATTTCTCGTTCCAGCCAGTACACCACGAATGGTATATCAAAGGCCGTGGTATGTGCTGCGGGATGGTGCATATAAAAAAATCCTTGCTCCTAATAGGAAAATGTAGTGAGTTTTCTCTCTAAGACTATATATCAGAATTACTAAATGTTTGACATCTAATAGCCGATGAAAAATCTATGTGCTCTAGTGGTATCGTTATACAAAATAAACTGTTAACAAACTCAATCTGGGTCAGTGCCAGTACTGGAATGCGTGCGAGCCCCCAATTCAATTCAATTCAGTTTAATACAAAAACATACGGTGTCAGCAACCCAACAACATTATCTATTTATCAACCGAATCACGAAACCTATGTTTTTACTTAAATCTCGGATATGTAACCTTAATTTACCCTATTGACTATCAACATAAACACCTTTCTAACCAGACAGTTTTACACGTCTATCTTATTCTATGGTTATGAGATACGCGGGGTTTTGAAAATTGTTCTAAATTCAGGGCTCGACCTTAGCGGTGGCCCGGTGCGTTTTGACTATCAATTTCTCACTCGGACTACCAGTTGTCTAACCCCGGTAGTCCGCCGGGCTACCAAATGTTTTAGCATGTCAAGTCACTCCACAATCAACAAGACGTTTAATTTATCGATGACTATTAGCTCGTTTTTTCTATCTGTGTGGTCCTTAACCATATGTCTGACGCCATATAACAGTAAATAAAATGTTTTGAGTGCGTCGTTAAATAAATCATTTCCTTCCTTCCTTCCTTCGGTGACTACATGTATTATTTAAAGTGTACATACTACGTTACTGACACTAATTCTTGGTGTAAACCGTATTACACTTTATGTATATGATGTACGGAGAGATTGGAAGATTTCCAGTTATTATCGATCTGAAAACTAGAATGATTAGTTATGATGTAATAGGGTATTCCGTAATAATTTAATTAAGGTATCTCTTATATAAGGCACTATGATTTGATTATGCTAACGGTACATATGCATATAAATGGTTAATTTTATTAAAACTACATGCATTGTTAATAAAAATGAATATGAACCAAGTGGACCTTTTTCTATTTTGTTTTTGCACCACCCGAAACTCCATATTTATAAACCTGTATGTTTTAGTACTGAAAGCGTGTGTGTGTGTGTGTGTGTGTGTGTGTGTGTGTTGGTACATAACCCCCCGAACCCCCTCCAGCCTACGCCCCTGTAATTTGGAACCTTATTTATTAACTTGAAATAAAAACATTAGATTCACTGTTAAGTATTGTACAACGAGCCACAAGATACCAGTTGAATATGGAAGATGGGAATACATTCCTAGAACGTAAACATCGTTTATGTGATGATGATGATGATGATGATGATGATGATGATGTCGTTGAAGATAAGTATCAATATCTCTTTCAATGCTGTAAATTTCTGAATTGTGTTTTAAAATATTTAAATCCGCAAATGCCGTGGTATAATATATGTCGTTCTGTCTGTATGAACGTATGCTACTAATGGAAAAATGTAGTGGGTTTTCTCCAAGACTATATATGTCAGAATGACCAAAATTAATATTTGACATCCAATAGCCGATGATTTATAAATCAATGTGCTGTAGTTGTGTCGTTAAACAAAATAGAAGTTTTAACATGGAGTTTTCATAATATTGTATTATTGTACATAAGGTAGTAATTTCATTATCATTTGATGTTATCTGAGTTAGTAATTTGCTTATGTATCATTTTATGTTATCCGAGTTGAAATAAAGTTTACGCCTGCTAAATCCGCACTTGGACCAAGCGAAAAAGGCCGTGGTATGTGCTATCCTGTCTGTGGGATATTGCATATAAAAGATCCCTTGCTACTAGTGGAAAAAAATGTATCGGGTTTTCTCTCTAAGACTAAGTCAAAAACCAAATGTTTGACATCCAATAGCTGATGATTAATAAATCAATGTGCTCTAGTGGTGTCGTTAAACAAAACAAACGTTTCAACGTAGAGTTGTCATATTATTGTTTATTGTATATGGAGTAGTAATTTTCCCACTTATCATTTTATGTTATCTGACCGAGTTAATGCGTCGCAGGATCGAATCACCTTGGCTGATCCATTAAACTGTTTTTGTTTTGTTTTTATCGTTCCAACCAGTGCACCACACTGGTCAAAGGTCGTGGTATGTGCTTTCCTGTCTGTGGGAAAGTGCAATAATGTTTGACATCCAATAGCCAATGATTAGTTAATCAATGTGCTCTAGTGGTGTCGTTAAACAAAACAAACTTCTTCTGAGTTAGGGGCGGGGCGTAGCTCAGTGGTAAAGCGTTCGCTTGATGCGCGGTCGGTCTAGGATCGATTCCCGTCGGTGGGCCCATTGGACTGTTTCTTGCTCCAGCCAGTGCACCACGACTGGTATATCAAAGGCCGTGGTATGTGTTATCCTGTCTGTGGAATGGTGCATATAAAAGATCCCTTGCTGCTAATCGAAAAGAGTAGCCCATTAAGTGGCGACAGCGGGTTTCCTCCCTAAATATATCTGTGGTCCTTAACCATATGTCCGACGCCATATCACCGTAAATGAAATGTGTTGAGTGCGGCGTTAAATAAAACATTTCTTTCTTTTTTCTTCTGAGTTAAAGTTCTGAGTTGTGTTATAGAACCAGCCTGTTGGATCCGCACTTGGAACAAATGTGGTCATTAAAGACTCCTATAGACGCATGCGTGCGGTCCAATTTCTGTGTCTGATGCTTCTGTATGTATGTATGTTTATGTTGTTGTGTGACAATTAAATACTGATAGACTGGATGCGGTCCAACTGTTGCGTCTCATGCATCTGCGGCTTGCATTGTGGACACATACACCATATATGATTATTTCATTGCGGTGGCCGCATGCGTTTTGTAGACAAACGCACCGCACGCATGCAGTCTACACGATCTCATCGAAACTAATGTACATGTATTTTTTTAAATCCGGACTTATACTTATACACGTATTTCCGTGCTTATATCCAATTAAGGTGCAAACACGCTGTCCTGGGCTGGCTGTCCAGGACAGCGGGTTCATTGTTAGTTATCCGGACCGCACGAATCAAGTTTATATGAGCCTTTAACAAATGTGACGACATGTAACAGCCACTTATTGAGCCCATTACAATGAGAGCCCATTACAATGAGATGCCATTAAACACACATTCCTTCCTTGTCTCAGTGATCTTCCGTCTATGGTAAATACTAGCCGTGACAGAAGGATCCTCCCGTGAATAGCAAGTGTTAAAAAGAATATCGAGTGCTTATTTTGCGCAGCCTCCCATTTCGTACTTCTGTACTTTTCACCTTTCACAAATGATGATGATTTAGTGATAACCGTCGCTGACGTTGTTTCTGCCCAAATGTCAAATGCACTCTGTCACGGAAGTATCGATTTTCGTCCCCTCTGCCTATAGTTTGGAAAATTGCATTTCTAAATCTTATTTGGGCCTAAATGTAATTATTGGAAAACATTTGATAATATAAATCCATTAGGTGCCAGGCAGGATAATGGCACTGTGCCAGGAAACAATTTATTCCCGCCATATATTCTGAAGTGGTCGTGCTAGGAGTGACGTTAAAGAGTTTTAGAATGACGTCCAATCAAAACAGCGGGTGCCCATCTTTGGTTTGTTGATACTTAGACTGTCGGAGAAAAGATCATATGAGGATGGGATGAGATGCGTAATTGAGAAGTACAGGGATTTTAAAATTACCTACAAGGGTTATAACTAGCGCGAGTGGGGGAGGTTGCCCCATCAGAAACATATGAAGACGTGCCACTTTTATTTTGAAGTGACCACTGGTGTAGCGGAACATGTGAATTTGGTTGGAGGAGGAATTCGCTCTCATCATATAGCAGTGGGGAAGGGGAGGGGGTGGGTGGGTGTCTTTGTATGTACATACAGTATGATATCTCAACATGCGTATTAAATACCAGCAACGAATCTTTTATAGCTAATTTTAATATCATTAACAATGATTAGCTAATTATAATACGTGTTTGTTTTTAAAAATGTATTT
Organism: Gigantopelta aegis; assembly: GCF_016097555.1. Taxonomy (NCBI): domain Eukaryota; kingdom Metazoa; phylum Mollusca; class Gastropoda; order Neomphalida; family Peltospiridae; genus Gigantopelta; species Gigantopelta aegis. The sequence goes on along the minus strand of NC_054707.1, from coordinate 72,465,583 downwards.
ATTATTTATTTAGGCTGTCTGTCCAGGACAGTGGGTTAGTGATTAGTGAGAGAGAAGTTGGTATAGTGGCCTTATACCTACTCAATGAGTCATTAAACTCTCTGTACGTGGAAGTCGGTACCTGGATGCGAACCCAGTATCTACCAGCCCTAAGTCCGATGGCTTAACCACTATCCCATCGAACCGGTATAATACATGTACACCACGCCGCAAACGCTTTCTGCTTGCATAACAAAATCACATGACGGAAAACTCTTACACGATAATGAAAGGAAAGGAACGTTTGTTGGTCGACAGTCATTTCTAACCTCAGTCGACATAGCTAGAGTACATTAATCCATTCATTATCGTCTATCGGATATATCATCGTTTAATAGATGTCAAACATGGGATAATTCTGACAAATCCCGCCAACTTACAAATTATTAATTGAAGATATTTCATACGCACTTTTCCCACAGACAGGATAGCACACATCACGGTTTTTGATATACCAATCAATGAGCACCACTGCTTGAAACTGAATGTTTCTATGCCGTGAATCCTCGTCGGTGGGCCCATTGGGCTAGTTCTTGTATATCAAAGGCCGTGGTATGTGACATCGTGTCTGTTGGGTGGTGCATATAAAATATCCCTTGCTACTAATGGAAACATGTATCGGGTTTATCTCTAAGACTATAATAAAAATTACCAAATGTTTGACATCCAATAGCCGATTATTAATAAATCAATGTGCTATAGTAAAGTAAAGTTAAACTTTTAAGTTTCTTTGCCGTGACAAATGCTTGACCTGAATTTGCAATTATTGCCACTTGCGGTTCCCATGACGACGTCATTTATTGACATTCGTAACCTAACCCGTAGAACTGAGAGATTCTACACGCACAAATGGGCTTTAACAATCGTGTTAGTACCAAACATCAATTATTTATATGTCAAAACAAGTTTACAGACGAGACAATTATATATCTAACAGTGCCGGATAGCCCGCCACTTACTGTGCAAGTTAGTTATTGTACAAGACCAGTCACTAAACATATTTGTTCATACTGTGGACGTTTCTTAGTTGTTTTTTAATATAGCATTAGGAATGATGTTGTTGATGAAGAAGAAGATAACGATGTTGATGATGATGAAAAAGATGATGATGATGATGATAATGATGATGATGGTGATGATGATAGTGTTGATAATTGTGTCGTGGTGTTGCTGGCTGGAATGAGATATAGCCCAATGGTTCCACCGACTAGGGTTGATCCTAGACTGACCGCGCATCATGCAAGCGCTTACTGGTTGGGACGAGAACTACCTACTGGTTGGGACGAGAACTACCTACTGGTTGGGAAGAGAAATACCTACTGGTTGGGACGAGAACTACCCACTGGTTGGGACGAGAACTGCAAACTGGTTGGGACGAGAACTGCCCACTGGTTGGGACGAGAAATACCTACTGGTTGGGACGAGAACTACCCACTGGTTGGGACGAGAAATACCCACTGGTTGGGACGAGAAATACCTACTGGTTGGGAAGAGAACTACCCACTGGTTGGGAAGAGAAATACCCACTGGTTGAGACGAGAAATACCCACTGGTTGGGACGAGAAATACCCACTGGTTAGGACGAGAACTACCTACTGGTTGGGACGAGAAATACCCACTGGTTGGGACGAGAACTAGAACTAACTACTGGTTGGGAAGAGAAATACCCACTGGTTGGGACGAGAAATACCCACTGGTTGGGACGAGAACTACCTACTGGTTGGGAAGAGAACTACCTACTGGTTGGGACGAGAAATACCCACTGGTTGGGACGAGAACTACCCACTGGTTGGGAAGAGAACTACCTAATGGTTGGGACGAGAACTACCTACTGGTTGGGAAGAGAAATACCCACTGGTTGGGACGAGAAATACCTACTGTTGGGACGAGAAATACCTACTGGTTGGTTGGGACGAGAAATACCTACTGTTGGGACGAGAAATACCTACCTACTGGTTGGGACGAGAAATACCTACTGGTTGGGACGAGAACTACCTACTGGTTGGGACGAGAAATACCCACTGGTTGGGACGAGAACTACCTACTGGTTGGGAAGAGAACTACCTACTGGTTGGGACGAGAAATACCCACTGGTTGGGACGAGAACTACCTACTGGTTGGGAAGAGAACTACCTACTGGTTGGGACGAGAAATACCCACTGGTTGGGACAAGAACTACCTACTGGTTGGGACGAGAACTACCTACTGGTTGGGAAGAGAAATAACCACTGGTTGGGACGAGAAATACCCACTGGTTGGGACGAGAACTACCCACTGGTTGGGACGAGAAATACCCACTGGTTGGGACGAGAACTACCAACTGGTTGGGAAGAGAAGTACCCACTGGTTGGGACGAGAAATACCTACTGTTGGGACGAGAAATACCTACTGGTTGGTTGGGACGAGAAATACCTACTGGTTGGGAAGAGAACTACCTACTGGTTGGGACGAGAAATACCCACTGGTTGGGACTAGAACTACCCACTGGTTGGGACGAGAAATACCTACTGGTTGGGACGAGAACTACCCACTGGTTGGGACGAGAAATACCTACTGGTTGGGAAGAGAACTACCCACTGGTTGGGACGAGAACTACCCACTGGTTGGGACAAGAAATACCTACTGGTTGGGACGAGAAATACCCACTGGTTGGGACGAGAAATACCTACTGGTTGTGAAGAGAACTACCCACTGGTTGTGAAGAGAACTACCTACTGGATGGGGACGAGAAATACCCACTGGTTGGGACGAGAACTACCTACTGGTTGGGACGAGAAATACCCACTGGTTGGGAAGAGAACTACCCACTGGTTGGGATGAGAAATACCCACTGGTTGGGACGAGAACTACCCACTGGTTGGGACGAGAAATATCTACTGGTTGGGACGAGAAATACCTACTGGTTGGGACGAGAAATACCCACTGGTTGGGACAAGAAATACCTACTGGTTGGGACGAGAAATACCCACTGGTTGGGACGAGAAATACCCACTGGTTTGGACGAGAAATAGCCCAATGGGTCCACCGTCTAGGATTGATCTTAGACCGAGTGCGAGCGCTTTAGCTCTGAGTTACAACCCGCCCCCACTCAACCCCACCAAAAAAACAAAAACAACAACAACCCCCCCCCCCCAAAAAAAAACAAACAAAAAACAAAAAAACAACAACCCCGCAATGATTCACACTTGTCTGAAGGTTGAAGATATCAAACGCAGTATTCTTATGTACACATACACAACAATACTCACCTGTACATAATGGAACTTACCTGATGATTATTGTGAGGTTTTGGGCTGCCAGAAGTGCCAGTTGTTTTTCTTGTTATCTGTAATATACAGAATACAACGTTAAAAATAAATAAAATAATTATATACAGCACTGGGCCTAGGAATTACATGTAGTACTAAAATCATACCAGTTTGAATCATGACTTTTGTTTTAGAATTATTTAACCATATACCAAACGCCATATAACCGTAATTATATGTGTTGAGTACGTCGTTAAACCAAGTTTTTTTTTTTTTTTTCAAATTTTAACATGAAGCACACTAATACCATATACAACTGATTCTAGTTCAAATAAAACAATGTTATGACAACAGTTCTGTGACACATTTCATTAAAGACAAGCGTGTCAGCAGGCCTTCCGTAGCCCAATGATAAAGTGCTTGCTTGATGCGCGGTCGGTCTAGGATCAATCCTAGTCGGTGGAACCATTGGGCTATATCTCATTCCAGCCAGTGCACCACGACTGGTATATGTGCTGACCTGTCTATGGAATGGTGCATATAAAAGATCCCATGCTACTCATAAAAAATATATAGCGGTTTCCTCTCTAAGACTATATGTCAGAATGACCAAATGTTTGACACCCAATAGCAGATAATTAATAAATCAATATGCTCTAGTGGTGTTGTTAAAACAAAACAAAAAAACATGGTAGTATGTAATGATTTCCTTAAAGTTAGGGTACTTCGAACTTTTACCTACTGAGATGCTATTTGATATAGTTCTACTACATGTTCAGTGAAATGGTAAATTCGGTGAAAGTTCTTCTTGGAAGTCTGGAGTGTTACCAAAAACAACAAAACCGAGGCATTCTAGCGATGGACAGTTCCAGAAACATTATATGCACAAAACAGTTATGTTAAAGCCGCAATATCGCTTTTCTCTAATACAACATCGTATCTTGTTTCAGCAGAGTAAAACAAAAACAACCACGACTTTGGTAAAGTCACGTATGAACTTTCGGCATCGACAGATATCGTCACCTACCGTACCTTGTTAAAAACATAAAAATAAAAATCCGTCACCATTATGTAATAGTGTGAAGAAAAACGTGCTGTTTTAGTATAAGAGGTATGTTGGACAGCGGCTTTAAACTAACCATTCGTTAAAGTGACAAAGCCTAGTTTTTAAACACTACCGCGTATTGTTTTTACTATTAAATCCGTTTTTGATAATCAAAATTAGACATTACTTATAGTTCATTGTTTAGATTATCAATTCTGTTTCTGGTTATCCTGGTGTTTGCAATTTAGCGAAATGCATTTTCCTAATGTTACAAATGCATGTACCTTAGAGAACTAACGATTATGGGGACAAGCTCTTCCCCAACAAGTTCAACCAGCAAACGTTTCGCTAATGTACGCGAACTATTCGATTGGTTCCTGACGTGGCCATTTGGTTTAACGTGAAGCGCGTAAACCAATCTAGCAGACGTTTTTCTGCTCGGTCTGGTTGAACGTAGCCCTGGTCTATGGTTAGAGGATATTTCCCCGTTTTAACAGCACAAACTCTTGTTTCACTTTATTCTGACTTTATACACTTGTGTTACTCGTCTGTACATTAACCAAACTTTATACACCTGTATTACTCGTCTGTACACTAACCAAGCTTTATACACCTGTGTTACTCGTCTGTACACTAACCAAGCTTTATACACCTGTGTTACTCGTCTGTACACTAACCAAGCTTTATACACCTGTGTTACTCGTCTGTACACTAACCAAGCTTTATACACCTGTGCTACTCGTCTGTACACTAACCAAACGCGGTGGCCATTTTGGGGCGGGACGTAGCCGAATGGTAAAGCGCTCGCTTGATGCGCGGTCGGTTTGGGATCGATCCCCGTCGGTGGGCCTATTGGGCTATTTCTCGTTCCAGCCAGTGCACCACGACTGGTTATATCAAAGGCCGTGGTATGTGCTACCCTGTCTGTGGGATGGTGCATATAAAAGATCCCTTGCTACTAATGTAAAAAATGTAGCAGGTTTCCTCTCTATGACTGTGTCAAAAATGACCATATGTTTGACATCCAATAGCCGATGATTACTAAATCAATGTGTTCTAGTGGTGTCGTTAAACAAAACACACTTTTTTGGGGTGGCCATTTTCATGGGCTGAAACTAGAGTCTGCGTCTGTAAGATTAATTATCATTGGTTAGTGGGTTTTTGGGTTGTTTTTGTTTTGTTGTTTTGTTTTTGTTTTATATTGTTTTTAGGATAAAGATCCGCACCCAGTTTTCTTTGATTAGAAAAAAAATTGCTCGATGTACGGTACCGTATTTCCAGTGTCACGAAAACATAAAATGAAAAAATAAAAAATAAAATTACCCCCGCCCTTATTTTAAACCCCCCCAAATATTGGATGAAAATCTAGCATTTAATTTATATTGATCTAACTTAAACCAACCGATACAAATGTTAATGTTGTTTTGTAGGGATGACATGTAGACAATACTATGATTCGTAAATAGTATTATATTTATTTCTTTAAAAAGAATAAATTTTACACATAATTAGTACACTTTTGTTATTTCCAACACGTTTGTTCAATTGTCCCCATGTTGAAGCAAAATTATTGACACGGCTGGGATGAACTAAAGAGAGAATATTTTGTTTTGTTATTTTTCACTCAGAAGAAAATTAATGATCGATTTTCGTTTGCTTGATGTAATATTAATCTCAATATATATAAATGCGACTCATTAAGCGTCCTTTATAGATTTTGTTAGATTCGATCATTGTTATTAAACTACAATATCATCATATTAATGATTTAATATTTGTAACACAACACAGATGATACAATCATATGTTTCCACCATGATGATGATAGACAATGTTTTTAAACCCATCATTCATAAAAAATATTTTCAGAATATCATTACACAGTCGAACCTACAGGAAACCACATATAGCAACAACCTGACTACAAATGACACTTCAGAAACTATTTGCAAGGACGGTTCTGGGGTGTGGTAGGTTTGGTAGTGTGTATGCACTAACCCCTCCCCCCTCCACCGAGCGCGGCAAGTGTCTTAATAATTTTACACCAGCTAGCGTGCAACAAAAGTTAAAGTTTGTTTTGTTCAACGACACCACTAGATCACATTGATTTATTAACCATCGGCTATTGGATGTCAAAAACATTTGGTAATTTTACATATAGTCTTAGAGAGAAAACCTTGTATTCTCTTAACCAAATGTCTGTTAGCCACTAATGTTAAGTTAAAGTTTGTTTCGTTTAACAACACCATTGAAAGATATTCACCAGCTATTGGATGTTAAACACCTGATAATTTTGACATCAAGTCTTGGAGAGCAAACCCGCTACATTTTTCCATTAGTAGCAAGGGATACCTTATATACACCATCCCACTGACAGGATAGCACATACCACGGCCTTTAATATACCAGGCGACGTGCACGGGCTGGAACAAGAAATAGTCCAATGAACCCACCGACGGGGACCGATCCTACATCAGCAAACAAGGAATTTATGATAAGTTTATTAAAAATTGACAGTCCATTTCTCAGTGGCACCCCATTCCATGAAAGCTTGTGGATCCGCTCCTGCCTTCTGTACACAAATGCTTTTATTTTATTTGTACGGGGGGGGGGGGGGGGGGGGGGCGGGAGCATATAGACTCTTTCGGGCGTAGGTTTTAGGTGGTCGGATCATGATCCTTCAGAAAATACATTGAAAAAAAGAAGAAAATTTGCTTGGTGCAAAGGGTTCGACTCCAACTCCCCCCCCCCCCCCCCCCCCCCCACCGTATACGCGCCTGAAGACACTTGCTCACAAAGTCTATATTGCTTAGTCCCTGATCAGCCTCAGGTGGCCTTTTATGAACAGGTTTGGCGGTACCTGTACTCAGATTCAGCGGATTATAAACGTATTATCATGTGTAGCGCGCTTGTACCCAACTCGAGCATGAAAGCGGCATACGCAGAGCCGCCGATACCTGTATTAATCACGCATATGTTATTTGCATTCTTGGCAGAATTCCGCCAGCTCAACTCGATAATGTCACCGTGAAGATGTGTTCTCACCATACGATTTGTAAGAACGATTTATAGCACATAATTTGACTGGATGACACTTTACATTCGTTTCGCCTTCGCTCATACATCGTGGTAAGATGTTGGCGTGGTTGGGTGGAGTGGTGGTGTAGGTCAGTGGTAAAGCGTTCACCCTTGGGGAGATGGGTCATAGGATCGAATTTTCTTGATGGGCCCACTAGCGCCTTTCCGTTCCAACCAGTGCCATGCGGCTGATATATGAAAAGCTTTGATAAGTGGTGTCCTGTTTATGGGAAACTATATATGAAAGATCCATCGATTATATACCGTATGATCAGCAATACCGGATCCAATCCACGCCCCCTCCCAACCCCCCAAAAAACCCCCAACAATATTAAATTAAAACAATAATGTACAGCTCAATGGGAAAGTTACGCCTACAACGTTAATTTGTAGCGCATTAATCACGACCTGAATAGACAACTTAGGTAGTTGATATCCGTGTCTGGCGACATTAGACGACAGTGGAACAAATCTCTAATTATAAGCTTGGCCTAAATAATATTTGGAAAAGGCAAATGTTTTTCTCAGTAAAATGGTTATGTATAGATATCAGTCAAACAAAGACTCTCTGACCAGTTGTTACAGAATTTTCAAAGGGATATTTCAAAATCCAATAAAAGTTTTACTTACAGAATAAAGAGAACTTAGTGTTTGAAATATATCTCAATATGAAAACCGAAAATATATCAATTGTACTACTGATGATGTTGGTGATGAATTTCATTACTTATTTATAAGAACAAAATTTACTGAAGAAAGATGTAAATATATTCTCAAATATTATATTACACGACCAAATGTAACATTAAGCAGATTTTTAGTTATAAATATTGGTACCCTTAAAAAGTTTTGTAGGTTTATAACTATTATCAACAAGGAGTTCTGTTTCTCCTAAGACTTTATGTACAGTTTACAAATTATTTTTCAAATATTTTCATCTTGATGCTGTTATATATATGTATATGTACATGTATGTATTCTGATGGCCCTGAATGTAATAAAGTTATGTTATGGTCTGTTCTGTTCTGCTTCAGGGAATTAGCAAAATAAACCCCCGGGACGTAAATAGACCCACGATTAAGTTACTGCTTGAATTATAGACACGAAATGGTGCCTTCTGGTGCATTGTGGGCGACTTTATACATCACTGCCATTCCTTTTCCACACATAGCTTGATTTTGTTTTTCAACTCGACGAAATAGGAAAGCGAAATTTCCGGTGACGTCAACAATTGACAAGTTTCACAAGAGTTCATTTACCATGGATTTTCTTAATATATCACAGCCACACAAACGCGCCACTAACTTTGAATGGATGTGGGCATGTAAAAATTGTTTGAAGTTAGTCGCGCCACATCAAATGTAAATGAACACTAATGTTGAAAGTTGCACTGTGAATAGCTCAATGCATGTTGTTATTATTATATTTTTTATAGTAAAGTTTAAATTTTAAATTACTTTTCTTAAATAAAAGATAAACAGATTAATAATGCATTTCATATTCCACACATAAACACGCACGTACACATACACACACACACACACGCATGTATGCACACAAGCACGCAAACACATACACGCACGCACACACACGTACACATGCATCATGTTAGGCAGGTAATTTCATAGCGCTGCAATCTAACTTTCATAGTGTTACATCTAGCTATGTCGTACAATTCAAATACATTCTGTTCGTGCACATTGTACCATGTGTACGCAGCGTAAGCTATTTCCAACATGTTACCAATAACACATGGTGTACGATTAACTGACTATCGGCGGCAGGCAATATGCCCACCGCTGTGGCCGAAGTGAACGCTTCCAACATCAATACTCTGCTGTGCGTCTGATCAGCTAATTAAGGTCGTTTGTTATACTGTCCCTTTCAGACGAAAGGTCTATGAAAAGTCTGCAGATGCTGAATGTAGACATTGATGAAGCCGTAGACCGCGTCAACCCAGAGCACGAGAGGAGGTCAAAGGTTAGTACGCATATTATGTTGATAATAATTATACATATAGTCTTTGGCAGGACAAACGGAGCAAAGGTTTAAGTGGCCATTTTCACAGAGGGAGTGGGTTAATGCCAGTGTTCCTTTTTAAAACCGCCTTAAAATGTCAATAAAAATACTCCTAGCCAAATGAACATTTAAAAACAAAGAAAAAGACAAAAAGTAAACATTGAACGCTGGTGAAAACGTTGATAACGGAGAACAACCTATAAGTGTAAGGCCTTAAGCGTAAATTTCTTAGTACATGTACTTGAATATTACGAATATTTAATACTAGTATTGTTGAGGGCTTTGTCACGTAGAATGTGGATGACAGGCTATAGCTATATATGTATATGTATATGTATGTATGTATGTATGTATGTATATATATATAATATATATATATATATATATATATATATATATATATATATATCTCTCTCTTATCATCTCTCTCTCTCTCTTCTCTCTCTCTCTCTCTCTCCTCCCTCTCTCTCTCCTCTCTCTCTCTCTCTCTCTCTCTCTGCTCTCTCTCGTCTCTCTCTCTCTCTCGGTGTGTGTGTGTGTGTATGTGTATGTGTATGTGTATATGTATGTATGTATATATATCTCTGTATGTGTGTATGTATGTGTGTGTGTGTGTGTGTGTGTGTGTGTGAGTGTGCATGTGTGTGTGCATGTGTGTGTGTATATTTGTGTATGTGTATATTATATATCAATTTCACGAAGCGTGTCATTTCTTCTTCACCTACAATTTTACATATATATTTAATATATTTGAATGATTTAATGTTTGCAAAGATAGAAATGAGTTATATGTACTAAACAAATAACATTTAAAAGACACTTTTTATTTGGAATATTGATTTTGCGGTGGATTTAAGAGCGGAATTGATAAAAAACCAGCTTGTCCCAAAGTACCATTTCCTTTCCTTGAGTGAACCTTCTAACATCTTTGTTTAGTACATTTTCTTTTTTGACATAAAAAATCCCTAAGATTAATAATGCATTATCAAAAACACAATACAAACTGTTACCTCAACCAAAACATGCTAAATATAACACCTCCCACATAAAATGACACCTCCAGTATTCTGCATATAATGCTACTTCCTGTCTTTTTACCTTCTGTTTCCTGTTCCTATGATGGCTGCTAGCTTGATTTGGTTTTGATCAATAATTGATCATGTTTGTCAGTTTGACATAGTGCAAAGTCGAGTCTCATGTTTTCTTTTTAAAGTCAAGGTATCATTCATTGATTTAAATCAGATTTGTCTTTAAAACCAAATAGTTGTTGTTTTTTTGTGGACCCAGAAATATGGGAAATAATTAATGATCACTTAAAAACGTTTGCATAACTTGACACTGTTGACAAATGTGATTATGATGAGAAACTAAAGTGATCCTCTGTATTTTCAGTCCTTTCTAGTCACACTTCGTAATACGAGCATCCATTGTTCAGAAGGTGGCCACTACTTAATTGGTCTGTGTAATTACAAATCAGGATTAGAAGTACACGTATTTATAAAATGTTAAGAATGGTGTTTTGTACATATTTACTTTGCACAGTTGGATATCTGAAACATCATTGGAAATATGGAATAAAAGTGTCAGTTAAAGAAAGAAAGGAAAGGAATGTTTTATTTAACGACGCACTCAACACATTTTATTTACGGTTATATGGCGTCAGATATATGGTTAAGGACCACACAGAGTTTGAGAAGAACCCGCTGTCGCCACTACATGGGCTACTCTTCCGATTAGCAGCAAGGGATCTTTTATTTGCGCTTCCCACAGGCAGGATAATACAAACCATGCCTTTGTTGAACCAGTTATGGATCACTGGTCCGTGCAAGTGGTTTACACCTACCCATTGAGCCTTGCGGAGCACTTACTCAGGGTTTGGAGTCGGTATCTGGATTAAAAATCCCATGCCTCGACTGGGATCCGAACCCAGTACCTACCAGCCTGTAGACCGATGACCTACCACGACGCCACCGAGGCCGGTAAGTGTCAGTTAACGTATTTCTCTTAATGCAAGTAACTCTTTAACAAATGTTTATTCAGGTTCAGTTTGTGAGTTTGCAACGATTTGTTAGTTTAACCTTAATGTTGAATACTGGCAATGTCAAATAGTATTGACAGTTTTTCAGTAGTTCACTATCATTTCGCGTTTGGAGTATTAGGACTTAATGTTCAGTGTCCATACACTTACTGAGTAGGTCCTTACTGTAACTACACGGTGATTTTTAATACCTTGTCTCTTTTATTACTTTTTGTTTGAACATTTTAGGGATCTTTGTCTTCGATTTATGGTATGAAACTAATTTTTGCAATATGTCCAGACTGATATTTTGCCAAAGTGCCCACTTGCACAAATTTAACTGTAGTACTTTCCTGTATGATCAATTATTCATTTTTATATTTAGTAAATTTTGATAGAATGTATTAAAAGTTTTTTCTGTGTTCATTCAGTATACTGCCCACATTTTAAAATTAGTTAAACCTGTATGCATAGGGTTAAAGATGTGGCAGATTCGCATAGCATAGCATAGCATAGCATAGCATAGCATAGCGTAGCACAGCGTAGCACAGCATAGCACAGCATAGCATAGCATAGCATAGCATAGCATAGCATAGCATAATATAACATAACCATTATGGTGCCCCCCGCCCCTTAGTGTATTTGTTTTTATTTATTAGGGTAAAGACCATAATACAGTACCGTATATAATAATACACGTCGTTAATGAAAATATAATTAAAACTTGAAAGGAAATCAATGTCATTTCCATAGCAATTTAGCATGTTGTCTAAGCAAAATTTATTAGACATCAATAAGAAAGATGAAAGGAAATAGACACATATATACATAGAGAGAGAGAGAGAGAGAGAGAGAGAGAGAGAGAGAGAGAGAGAGAGAGAGAGAGAGAGAGAGAGAGAGGGGAGGGGGAGAGGAGAGAGGAAGAGAGACTAAGAGAGAAAGAGAGAAGAGAGAGAGAGAGAGAGAGAGAGAAGAGAGAGAGAGAGAGAGAGAGAGAGAGAGAGAGAGAGAGAGAGAGGGGAGAGAGAGAGAGGGAGAGAGGGGGAGAGAGGGAGGGGGGGGGGGGGGGGGAGGAGGACACAAACGCCCCCACCCGCCACAGACTTAACACTAATACAATGACATTTGATACAAATTTCATGTAACACTGGTTGGAATGGGTGATCAGGGTAGAAAACCCAACTCACATCACAGGAGAGCGTTCTGCTACTAACGTTCGCATCGCCTACTGACAGAACGAGTAACAAAATTAAAAGTTTTAGTGTGTTATTAACAATAGTTTCACTGAAACATGAAAGCAATATTTGCTATATATCCACAGGGCAATTTTGTGTGTTACCACAATAAAGGTGGTAAAGCTGGTTGCTTTATTGACGGCGAAATTCTATATATAATAATGTTGTTTACTGTACCAAGGTTCAAGGTCGTCGTACCGATTAGTATACTGTTGCTTATACTTTGGCTTTAACCTTCCTGGCACTAAACCACTTTCACCCCATAGGAACGGTGTAGGGCACGAACTAATTTCACACTGGGAAATGTTTATTATTTGAAAGGGTAGGACGTAGCACGGTGGTAAAGCTGGCCACCTGATGCGCGGTCAGTCTGTCAGTTTCCTCTGATGACTACGTGTCTGAATTACCAAATGTTTAACATCCAATAGCCGATGATTAATACATCAATGTGCTCTAGTGGTGTCACTAAACAAAACAAACTTTTATTATTTTAATTATCTGAAAGCAGTATTTAAATCAGTGACCGGCCTCGGTGGTGTCGTGGTTAAGCCATCGGACATAAGGCTAGTAGGTATAGGGTTCGCAGCCCGGTACCATCTCCCACCCAGAGCGAATTTTAACGACTCAATGGACAGGTATAAGACCACTACACTCTCTTCTCTCTCACTAACAACTAACTCACTGTTCTGAACAGACAGCTCAGATAGCTGATGTGTGTGCCCAGGACAGCGTGCTTGAACAACAATTGGATATAAACAAGAAAATAAGTTGAAATTAATTAAATCAGTGTATTAAAAGTATTATTATTAATTAGTTTATTATGTGCACATTGTACACAGGGTGGGTGTTGATATCATACACCTGGCGGGTGTTGATATCGTACACAGGGTGGGTGTTGATATCGTATAGAAGGTGGGTGTTGATATCGTACACAGGGTGGGTGTTGATATCATACAGAAGGTGGGTGTTGATATCGTACACAGGGTGTTGATATCGTACAGAAGGTGAGTGTTGATATCGTACACAGGGTGGGTGTTGATATCGTACACAGGGTGGGTGTTGATATCGTATAGAAGGTGGGTGCTGATATCGTACACAGGGTGGGTGTTGATATCGTATAGAAGGTGGGTGCTGATATCGTACACAGGGTGGGTGTTGATATCATACAGAAGGTGGGTGTTGATATCGTACACAGGGTGGGTGTTGATATCGTACACAGGGTTGGTGTTGATATCGTACACAGGGTGGGTGTTGATATCGTACACAGGGTGGGTGTTGATATTCTACAAAAGGTGGGTGTTGATATCGTACACAGGGTGGGTGTTGATATCGTACACCGGGCGGGTGTTGATATCGTACCAAAGGTGGGTGTTGATATCGTACACCGGGCGGGTGTTGATATCGTACACCGGGCGGGTGTTTATATCGTACAGAATGTGGGTGTTGATATCGTACACAGGGTGGGTGTTGATATCGTACACAGGGTTGGTGTTGATATCGTACACAGGGTGGATGTTGATATCGTACAGAAGGTGGGTGTTGATATCGTACAAAAGGTGGGTGTTGATATCGTACACAGGGTGGGTGTTGATATCGTACACAGGGTGGGTGTTGATATCGTACAGAAGGTGGGTGTTGATATCGTACACAGGGTGGGTGTTGATATCGTACACAAGGTGGGTGTTGATATCGTACAGAAGGTGGGTGTTGATATCGTACACAGGGTGAGTGTTGATATCGTACAGAAGGTGGGTGTTGATATCGTACAGAAGGTGGGTGTTGATATTGTACAGAAGGTGGGTGTTGATATCGTACACAGGGTGGGTGTTGATATCATACAGAAGGTGGGTGTTGATATCGTACACAAGGTGGGTGTTGATATCGTACACCGGGTGGGTGTTGATATCGTACACCGGGTGGGTGTTGATATCGTAAAGAAGGTGGGTGTTGATATCGTACAGAAGGTGGGTGTTGATATCGTACAGAAGGTGGGTGTTGATATCGTACACCGGGTGGGTGTTGATATTGTACACAGGGTGGGTTTTGATATCGTACACAGGGTGGGTGTTGATATCGTACACAGGGTTGGTGCTGATATCGTACACAGGGTGGGTGTTGATATCGTACAGAAGGTGGGTGTTGATATCGTAGAGAAGGTGGGTGTTGATATCGTACACAGAAGGTGGGTGTTGATATCGTACAGAAGGTGGGTGTTGATATCGTACGCAGGGTGGGTGTTGATATCGTACACAGGGTGGGTGTTGATATCGTAAAGAAGGTGGGTGTTGATATCATACAGAAGGTGGGTGTTGATATCATACAGAAGGTGGGTGTTGATATCGTACACCGGGTGGGTGTTGATATCGTACACAGGGTGGGTGTTGATATCGTACAGAAGGTGGGTGTTGATATCGTACGCAGGGTGGGTGTTGATATCATACAGAAGGTGGGTGTTGATATCGTAGAGAAGGTGGGTGTTGATATCGTATAGAAGGTGGGTGTTGATATCATACAGAAGGTGGGTGTTGATATCGTACACCGGGTGGGTGTTGATATCGTACACAGGGTGGGTGTTGATATCGTACACAGGGTGGGTGTTGATATCGTAAAGAAGGTGGGTGTTGATATCGTACAGAAGGTGGGTGTTGATATCGTACAGAAGGTGGGTGTTGATATCGTACACAGGGTGGGTGTTGATATCGTACAGAAGGTGGGTGTTGATATCGTACACAGGGTGGGTGTTGATATCATACAGAAGGTGGGTGTTGATATCGTACACAGGGTGGGTGTTGATATCGTACACAGGGTGGGTTTTGATATCGTACACAGGGTGGGTGTTGATATCGTACAAAAGGTGGGTGTTGATATCGTACACAGGGTGGGTGTTGATATCGTACAGAAGGTGGGTTTTGATATCGTACACCGGGTGGGTGTTGATATTGTATACAGGGTGGGTGTTGATATCGTACACAGGGTGGGTGTTGATATCGTACAGAAGGTGGGTGTTGATATCGTACAAAGGGTGGGTGTTGATATCGTACAGAAGGTGGGTGTTGATATCGTACACAGGGTGGGTGTTGATATCGTACACAGGGTGGGTGTTGATATCGTACACAGGGTGGGTGTTGATATCGTAAAGAAGGTGTGTGTTGATATCGTACACAAGGTGGGTGTTGATATCGTACAGAAGGTGGGTGTTGATATCGTACACAGGGTGGGTGTTAATATCGTACACAGGGTGGGTGTTAATATCGTACAGAAGGTGCGTGTTGATATTGTACACAGGGTGGGTGTTGATATCGTTCAGAAGGTGGGTGTTGATATCGTACAGAAGATGGGTGTTGATATCGTACACAGGGTGGGTGTTGATATCGTACACAGTGTGGTTGTTGATATCGTACAGAAGGTGGGTTTTGATATCGTACACAGGGTGGGTGTTGATATCGTACAGAAGGTAGGTGTTGATATCGTACAGAAGGTGGGTGTTGATATCGTACACAGGATAGGTGTTGATATCGTACAGAAGGTGGGTGTTGATATCGTACACAGGGTGGGTGTTGATATCGTACAGAAGGTGGGTGTTGATATCGTACAGAAGGTGGGTGTTGATATCGTACACAGGGTGGGTGTTGATATCGTACACAGGGTGGGTGTTGATATTATACAGAAGGTGGGTGTTGATATCGTACAAAAGGTGGGTGTTGATATCGTACACAGGGTGGGTGTTGATATCGTATAGAAATTGGGTGTTGATATCTTACATCGGGCGGGTGTTGATATCGTACAGAAGGTGGGTGTTGATATCGTATAGAAGGTGGGTGTTGATATCGTATAGAAGGTGGGTGTTGATATCGTACACAGGGTGTGTTGATATCGTACACAGGGTGGGTGTTGATATCGTACAGAAGGTGGGTGTTGATATCATACAGAAGGTGGGTGTTGATATCGTACACAAGGTTGTTGTTGATATCGTACACCGGGTGGGTGTTGATAGCGTACACAGGGTGGGTGTTGATATCGTACACAGGGTGGGTGTTGATATCGTACACAGGGCGGGTGTTGATATCGTACAGAAGGTGGGTGTTGATATCGTACACAGGGTGGGTGTTGATATCGTACACAGGGTGGGTGTTGATATCGTACACAGGGTGGGTGTTGATATCGTACACAAGGTGGGTGTTGATATCGTACACAGGGTGGGTGTTGATATCGTACACAGGGTGAGTGTTGATATCGTACACAGGGTGGATGTTGATATCGTACAGAAGGTGGGTGTTGATATCGTACACAGGGTGGGTGTTGATATCGTACAGAAGTTGGATGTTGATATCGTACAGAGGGTGGGTGTTGATATCGTACAGAAGGTGGGTTTTGATATCGTACACAGGGTGGGTGTTAATATCGTACACCGGGTGGGTGCTGATATTGTACACCGGGTGGGTGCTGATGTCGTACACCGGGTGGGTGCTGATGTCGTACACCGGGTGGGTGTTGGTATCGTACACAGGGTGGGTGTTGATATCGTACACCGGGTAGGTTTTGATATGGTACACAGGGTGGGTGTTGATATCGTACACAGGGTGGGTGGTGGTATTGTATACCGGGTGAGTGTCGATATCGTACACCGGGTGGGTGTTGATATCGTACACTGGGTGGGTGTTGACAATGAATACCAGTATGTCAAATTATTTGTTTTGCAGTAAATGACATGTGTGTATCAAATGTTGCCGAAGGAAGCACAAAAGCGACACATTCACCAGAACGTCATGAAGGAATATTAACTTAGTTTTAGCTCCGCTTTGACGTTCTTCAACGGAGCTCTTCTAATACCAATTTGTCCGACCGGTGTCCGTCAACGTTTTCTTCTGTAGGTTTGATTGAATTGTTCTGAAACATGGTACATAATCCCCTGGGGCACCCTCCATAAACTAATAGATATTATTTTTTTTTTAATTTTTAATTTTAGAATTTCCATTAATTAAAAAATAAAAACTTGAAACTGAAAATTTAATATTGAAAATTTAAAAGTCTATCTTCTCTTAGAGTTTTGATTGGATAGTTCTGAAACTTAGCATTAGCAATCACTGAAGCAGTCTTCACAAACTAGTTAAGAGATATTTAGGAAATTTAGAATTTTTATTAAATTAAAAAAAAAAAATAATAACCCAGAAGAAAATTTACATTGAAAATTTAACATTGAAAATTTAAAAGTCTATCTTCTCCTATAGTTTTTATCGAATAGTTCAGAAACGTGGTGTGCACAAACTATTAAATTAAAAAACAAACAAAAACAAAACATTTAACATTAGGTTATCGTACAGAATGTGGGTGTTGATATCGTACACAGGGTGGGTGTTGATATCGTACACAGGGTTGGTGTTGATATCGTACACAGGGTGGATGTTGATATCGTACAGAAGGTGGGTGTTGATATCGTACAAAAGGTGGGTGTTGATATCGTACACAGGGTGGGTGTTGATATCGTACACAGGGTGGGTGTTGATATCGTACAGAAGGTGGGTGTTGATATCGTACACAGGGTGGGTGTTGATATCGTACACAAGGTGGGTGTTGATATCGTACAGAAGGTGGGTGTTGATATCGTACACAGGGTGAGTGTTGATATCGTACAGAAGGTGGGTGTTGATATCGTACAGAAGGTGGGTGTTGATATTGTACAGAAGGTGGGTGTTGATATCGTACACAGGGTGGGTGTTGATATCATACAGAAGGTGGGTGTTGATATCGTACACAAGGTGGGTGTTGATATCGTACACCGGGTGGGTGTTGATATCGTACACCGGGTGGGTGTTGATATCGTAAAGAAGGTGGGTGTTGATATCGTACAGAAGGTGGGTGTTGATATCGTACAGAAGGTGGGTGTTGATATCGTACACCGGGTGGGTGTTGATATCGTAGAGAAGGTGGGTGTTGATATCGTATAGAAGGTGGGTGTTGATATCATACAGAAGGTGGGTGTTGATATCGTACACCGGGTGGGTGTTGATATCGTACACAGGGTGGGTGTTGATATTGTACACAGGGTGGGTGTTGATATCGTAAAGAAGGTGGGTGTTGATATCGTACAGAAGGTGGGTGTTGATATCGTACAGAAGGTGGGTGTTGATATCGTACACAGGGTGGGTGTTGATATCGTACAGAAGGTGGGTGTTGATATCGTACACAGGGTGGGTGTTGATATCGTACAGAAGGTGGGTGTTGATATCGTACACAGGGTGGGTGTTGATATCGTACACAGGGTGGGTTTTGATATCGTACACAGGGTGGGTGTTGATATCGTACAAAAGGTGGGTGTTGATATCGTACACAGGGTGGGTGTTGATATCGTACAGAAGGTGGGTTTTGATATCGTACACCGGGTGGGTTTTGATATTGTATACAGGGTGGGTGTTGATATCGTACACAGGGTGGGTGTTGATATCGTACAGAAGGTGGGTGTGATATCGTACAAAGGGTGGGTGTTGATATCGTACAGAAGGTGGGTGTTGATATCGTACACAGGGTGGGTGTTGATATCGTACACAGGGTGGGTGTTGATATCGTACACAGGGTGGGTGTTGATATCGTAAAGAAGGTGTGTGTTGATATCGTACACAAGGTGGGTGTTGATATCGTACAGAAGGTGGGTGTTGATATCGTACACAGGGTGGGTGTTAATATCGTACACAGGGTGGGTGTTAATATCGTACAGAAGGTGCGTGTTGATATTGTACACAGGGTGGGTGTTGATATCGTTCAGAAGGTGGGTGTTGATATCGTACAGAAGATGGGTGTTGATATCGTACACAGGGTGGGTGTTGATATCGTACACAGTGTGGTTGTTGATATCGTACAGAAGGTGGGTGTTGATATCGTACACAGGGTGGGTGTTGATATCGTACAGAAGGTAGGTGTTGATATCGTACCGAAGGTGGGTGTTGATATCGTACACAGGATAGGTGTTGATATCGTACAGAAGGTGGGTGTTGATATCGTACACAGGGTGGGTGTTGATATCGTACAGAAGGTGGGTGTTGATATCGTACAGAAGGTGGGTGTTGATATCGTACACAGGGTGGGTGTTGATATCGTACACAGGGTGGGTGTTGATATTATACAGAAGGTGGGTGTTGATATCGTACAAAAGGTGGGTGTTGATATCGTACACAGGGTGGGTGTTGATATCGTATAGAAGGTGGGTATTGATATCGTACACAGGGTGGGTGTTGATATCGTACACAGGGTGGGTGTTGATATCGTACACAGGGTGGGTGTTGATATCGTACACAGGGTGGGTGTTGATATCGTACACAGGGTGGGTGTTGATATCGTACACAGGGTGGGTGTTGATATCGTACACAGGGTGGGTGTTGATATCGTACACTGGGTGGGTGTTGACAATGAATACCAGTATGTCAAATTATTTGTTTTGCAGTAAATGACATGTGTGTATCAAATGTTGCCGAAGGAAGCACAAAAGCGACACATTCACCAGAACGTCATGAAGGAATATTAACTTAGTTTTAGCTCCGCTTTGACGTTCTTCAACGGAGCTCTTCTAATACCAATTTGTCCGACCGGTGTCCGTCAACGTTTTCTTCTGTAGGTTTGATTGAATTGTTCTGAAACATGGTACATAATCCCCTGGGGCACCCTCCATAAACTAATAGATATTATTATTTTATTTTTTTTTAATTTTAGAATTTCCATTAATTAAAAAATAAACACTTGAAACTGAAAATTTAATATTGAAAATTTAAAAGTCTATCTTCTCTTAGAGTTTTGATTGGATAGTTCTGAAACTTAGCATTAGCAATCACTGAAGCAGTCTTCACAAACTAGTTAAGAGATATTTAGGAAATTTAGAATTTTTATTAAATTAAAAAAAAAATAATAATAACCCAGAAGAAAATTTACATTGAAAATTTAACATTGAAAATTTAAAAGTCTATCTTCTCCTATAGTTTTTATCGAATAGTTCAGAAACGTGGTGTGCACAAACTATTAAATTAAAAAACAAACAAAAACAAAACATTTAACATTAGGTGGTCTTTAAAAATTAATGAATTATCTATTACTGAGAAAATTGAAACTTAATTGGCCTCTTGTTTAACATTTCCTTGAAGTTGCTAAACATCGCGTACAATATCATTTTATATCTTTGATCTAGAGTGTAAAATGTCGTAAGGATTAGTATCTTACAGTTTAAGATATTTCACAAAATGTTACAGTGATAACAAAAGCAAGTGATTCATGTCGTACACTATTCAAAGAAGGCAACTTTTTCTTTAAATTTATTTTCGTACTTATATATTATTAAGGTTAATGCACGCTGTTCTGGGGACACACACACACACACACACACACACACACACACACACACACACACACACACACACGTCCGTCTATGGCACGGGCTAATGGATAAATGTGGTTGGTTAGCGAAAGAGAATTCGGTGTTTTCGTTATGGCCTTATTTTGACTGACCGGCCTCGGTGGCGTCGTGGTTAGGCCATCGGTCTACAGGCTGGTATGTACTGGATTCGGATCCAAGTCGAAACATGGGATTTTTAATCCAGATACCGACTCCAAACCCTGAGTGAGTGCTCCGCAAGGCTCAACGGGTAGGTGTAAACCACTTGCACCGACCAGTGATACATAACTGGTTCAACAAAGGCCATGGTTTGTGCTATCCTAGCTGTGGGAAGCGCAAATAAAAGATCCCTTGCTGCCTGTCTTAAAAGAGTAACCTTTGTGGCGACAGTGGGTTTCCTCTAAAAAAAAAAAAAACAGTGTCAGAATGACCATATGTTTGACGTCCAATAACCGATGATAAAATAAAAAAAATTCACTGTGCTCTGGTGGCGTCGTTAAATAAAACAGATTTTTTTTTTTGACTGTTAAAACTCAGTTTCATTTTTCTGCAAGAAACATTGTTCCAGTCTTTGACTGATATGGAGATACTACGCTGAGGCTGGTATTTGGTGTGTATTTTACAAGTGTCATCCTTGCTCTACGTACTAACTGAAATAAAGTTAAAACAATAACCTTTCTTGCTTACAAGAAAAAAAAAAAACCCTGTAATAAATTAGAACACAAATGTGAGATGACATTCAAGCAGAAGAAGATAAAAATATATCCGATTTAGAAACCATTGAAAGTAAAATAAATTAAAAATAAGGATTGAGAAAAGAAAAACTTAAAGGTTATTAGATAAAATCAAGATCTAAAAGGGTCGAAGAACGTGAAAAAGAAACACAAATATTTGTGCAATTTAGAATCCAGAATTTATTATAGTAAATTCATATAAAATTGCCATCCATGCTCTACTTTTTCTTTCTTTTAACTTTATTAACGTGCCTATATCCAAAAGAGGTTCAGGCACCGCTCTACTTCCGATTATACCGGGGGAAATTAACTAGCTGTAGTATAAACAAACCCACATTTTATTTGTGTCTTTTATAGATAGTCTGTGATTTAAAGAATTAATTTTGTTCCAGGAGGAGGTGGAATTGGAGCAGGAAATGCGAAGATTTGCTTCCAACTTGGTTGAATCTGTTGTTGACAAAGTCAAAGACGTAAGCATCTTATAATATATATAAGATTCAGTAAAATTATATTATGCATTCAATACAGCTTTCGAACCTTCTATACTATACAGGCAGTGCATGCAGCGTACTATATGTGACCATTACGAGGAAGGTTTATTTATACAGCATGAATGAATGAATGAATGAATGAATGTTTAACGACACCCCAGCACGAAAATACATCAGCTATTAGGTGTCAAACTATGTATTTACACTGAGGCTTTTACATAATAATTGTAGATTTGAGCATAAAATAAATGGCTTCGTTTTGTAATTAACTTAAAATTTTTATGACCAATATTAGAACTGCGAAATAGGAAAACAATGTCACCAAAATTGGATACGTTTACCTGCCCGCTCCTCCCCCGGTGACGTGTCATATATCTATCTATATATATATATATATATATATATATATATATATTTATTACATAATAAAAATATATGTGTATTTCTTGTTGGTCAAAAACCAGTCACATGACCGTCCGTAAATAGTGATATATCAAAAGTGATATTGCCCTGACCAATGAAAATAAAGATGAGACAAAATTCTATCCAATAAATGAGTAGGTAACGTAATGCAACGTCAACTGCTAATTCTAATGTAAACAAGCACAACCTTGTGACAAAACGCTTTGCTGTTCTTCATCAAAAAGACAACATCTTTAGTCATACCGAGTTTAATTCCGCAAATACGACAAAAACAAGGTCAGTAATCATCAAATTGTGTATAGAATATAGAAACGTACATGATATATACTACTCAAAAAAATTTAAGGGTAAAAAATTTATAACCAAATAAGTTTCAGAGTGTATTAGATTGATGATGTAAACTACACCAAAAATTTAATTTATTGTTCCATATTTACAAAAACCCACAAATAAACGTCATTGTATACAAGAAAGTCACATGACATGCTGTCAAAGTTGAAGGTTGTCAAACATGGATTTTACACATTAGAACATTCGTTTAATAGTGTGTGAATCCACCCCTGGCGCGAATACACTCGACACATCGTTGCCTCATGCTGTTGATCAGACGTCTGAAGAACTCTTGGGGAATGACCTGCCACTCTGCCATAAGAAGTTGACCCAGATCATGAAGGTTGGCCGGAGGGGCATGGTTATCCCGAACTCTCCTGCCTAATTCGTCCCAGGCGTTCTCTATTGGGGCCAAGTCAGGCGAATATGCTGGCCAATCCATCCTGGCGATACCTTGTTGTCTGAGAAAGTCCGTTACCACCCTGGCGCGGTGGGGTCTGGCATTGTCATCCTGCAGAACTGCCCCGCCGCCAATCTGCTGAAGGCCTGGGAGAACCAACGGCCGGATAATCTCATTCAGATAGCGGATTCCATTGAGATTGCCATCCACCACATAGAGGGGGGTCCTGTGGTGGATAGAGATGCCGCCCCACACCATGACGCTGCCACCACCGAACCGGTGACGTTGTCTAACGTTAACGTCAGCGAAGCGCTCCCCAGGACGTCTGTAAACACGAACCCGACCGTCGTTGAACTGGAGACTAAACCTGGACTCATCAGTGAACATCACTCGACCCCACTGAACACGTTGCCACCGCAGATGAAGTGTGCACCAGTGACGTCTGGCCGTTCTGTGACGTGGTAGGAGTGGTGGTCGAACAGCCTGGCGACGGCAGCTTAGATTATTGGCTCTCAGACGATTGCGTATGGTTTGATCAGACACTCGAGTTCCAGTCGCAGTCCGCAGATTGTTACGTAATCGGCGTGCAGTGGTTGTGCGTTGACGTAGAGCCATATTGGTGATGTAGCGGTCCTCTCTAGTTGTAGTGCTTCGGGGTCTTCCCGAACGTGGACGATTTCAAACAGAATTCGTTGCTTGGTACCGTTGCCACAGTCGGCCAACGACACTCTGACTGACACCAAGTCTCAGAGCAACATATATATTGCCATCCTGAAGCCAAGCAATAGCCCTTCCTCGATCTTCGATAGTCAGTTGACGTCGTACCATTGTAGAATTTGGATTGTGCACCGTACACGAACGCAAACTCCAGTTATACGGAAATTCAGCATTGGGAACATGGAATACACATGCAAA
This sequence comes from Gigantopelta aegis, assembly GCF_016097555.1. Classification (NCBI taxonomy): domain Eukaryota; kingdom Metazoa; phylum Mollusca; class Gastropoda; order Neomphalida; family Peltospiridae; genus Gigantopelta; species Gigantopelta aegis. The sequence continues at coordinate 72,441,235 of NC_054707.1, read as the reverse complement.
GCGTGCAAATGAAGCGCTTTGTGAAAAAGCAAGTTATGGGCACTTAGCAGACCTTTCGCTTTCGCCCTAATTTACGTGCAAATGTAAGCTTGTTTTCGCCATTAGAACTAGTCGACAGTGTCAATGACAGTGGATTTTAATTAATTTATGGGTTGCTTAGACCCACTTTCGTCAAAATGGAACAATACCATGCGTGACATTATGGTCTAGCTAATATAACTGACATTCAGAAAATAATGTAGAAAATATCGTCTGACCCTTAAATTCTTTTAAGTAGTATATATACATCAAAATGCAATTAGAATCGGCACTCAGGATTTTATGTTACAAATAAAAAATGCATTTGAAGGTAATCGGTAACTGTTCAGTATAAATGTATGTTCAGATTTATCACATTTTGTGTTTTATTTTGCTATTAATATGATTTGGGCACTTTTGCTGGTTATAACATCTCGAATTTGATTCTTTGACTTGTAATGTTTCAACTGTTTATTTTCGCATTCCTCTGCGTGTCATACAACGTCATAGGATTACGTGACGTCACTAAATCCCATCAGTTTTAACGCATTGCGGGAAATTATAAGGGTTAACGTATTTCGATTCTGATAAACAAAGCAGGAATGTACGAGTCTTATGGATGACATTATGTAATAAAACAATTATTGACCACATTTCGGGCATATATCATGTTTTATGGACCGAAGAAATTGATCAATTTCTTCGGTCCCTCATCATATTACCCTCAATGACGGTCAATAATTGATATATATATATATATATATAAACGTCCAATAGATATTTTTACAAGACCATGATTACAAACGTAATCATGCACATCCCTGAGGAAAAATCACACGACGTGATACAATGTCATAGAAGAACAGAACTTTATTCACTCAGAACACCAAACGGTGTTACATTGAGGTGTTTACAAATATATATATATATATATATATATATATATATATATATATATATATATATATATATATATACAATACAACAGAGAAATGTATTAAAATGCGGAAATGACAGCTATTAATTAGGATACTTATATATATGTGTGTGTGTGTGTGTGTGTGTGTGTGTGTGTGTAAAGAACAATTAACATGATATTGAGGTTTATTAAAAATATTTAATAAAAAGAGAAGCTATAACAATGCACTAATTGTGACGATGTGTAGGAAAAATAGGAAATAACAATGTATCAATTGCGATGATGACGTTTATGAAAATTATAAAATAACAGTATATCATAATAATAATATTTATAATATTTATAAAATACCCCACATAACGATGTATTAACTGTGTTCATGAAGTTTATCAATTTAACAAATAATACTATAAACTATAATATAATTAGGTTATCAAAATTAAGGAAATAACAATGTATTAACTATAGCAATGCGAATATACATATGAAGAAATAACAATTATTAATCAATCAGAATGAGATTGATCCAAATGGAGATGTGACATTTATTAATTTACACAATGAAGTTTATCCACATCAGCAAAATAAAACGATCAATTGTCATGGTGCGCCTGGGTGCAGCGTCAGTTATATTATCTACAGTGCCATCTTGTGGAACTCGACAAGCGTCCGATTTAATCCACCACGTGTTGCCATAACCGCGAAGTTAATATTAATGCTCACAACACACAGATCCTTGGGGAAATATAATCAGTTATAGCCTTTCATTTCCGCTGTTTAACGTTGGCAGTGCATCACCGAAAGGTAAATGTTCATTCCAGGGAAAAGGTCTTACAACCAGAAAACTGGTATCCCCGTGGGCACAAACTTCGCTAAATTACCTACTGATTTGTTTCTCTGCCTTTGCAGTAAAATGTTTAATTAATATTTCTGATTCTCATTCTCTCTCTCTCTCTCTCTCTCTCTCTCTCTCTCTCTCTCTCTCTCTCTCTCTCTCTCTCTGCATTTCTCTACACACACACACACACACACACACACACACACACACACACACATGTATTGCGACTAAGATATGTGTTGTGACGAAATATTAATTTTACATAAATGTTAGCGGTATACGCATCATTCGTGATTTCTCCAAGATCTAAGCTGTCTTATTTCCAATGTAATTCTTACACGATCTCTCTTTTTATATGAACGAAACTAATGTATTCTGAGAGTACTGCTAAAGCAATACGGGTTCCCTACTGGACCCCAAAAATATTTCGTATCTCCTGAGTTCAAGGGCCACAACTCTGTGATAAAATGGGTAAATCGCCATGGAAGGAAGAAAATGTTTTATTTAAAGATGCACTCAACACATTTTATTTACGGTTATATAGCGTCGGACATATGGTTAAGTACCACACAGATATTGAGAGAGGAAACCCGCTGTCGCCACTTCATGGGGTACTCTTTTCGATTAGTAGCAAGGGATCTTTTATATGCACCATCCCACAGACATGATAGCACATACCACGGCCTTTGATATACCAGTCGTGGTGCACTGGCTGGAACGAGAAATAGCCCAATGGGCCCACACGGGGATCGATCCCAGACCGACCGTGCATCAAGCGAGCGCTGTACCACTGAGGTACATCCCACCCCACATCGCCATGGAAGTTAAACATGATCTGTAACATGATAAAACTATGCACAAAATATCAGCTCATTATCTTGAGGCATTGTGAAAAAAGGTCTGGAAAACAAATTTTCATATATCCTAAGTTCAAGGGCAATACCTCTGTAAAGAAATGAGTAAATCACCATGAAAGTCAAACGTGACCTGTAACAGTACATGATAAAGCTATGCACAAAGTTCCAGCTCAATATCCTGAGGCATTGTGAAAACAGTATCCCGAAAACTATATGTGGGACAGACGGACAGATAGACAGAAAGACAGAATGATGGGGATAAAACCTATTGTGCCCTCCAGTTGAACCGATAGGGGACTAAGAATTATATTTCAACATGGCGACAGTTATTCTGACTGCTGATGCTGAAACAGAGCTGTGGTAGTGATCATGTTTGACAGTAATATAATGCGTTAATCTCTGAAATGGCATCACAGAGCCTTTAAAAGACAATTCCTTAAAATGAAATGTCATCGCTTTCAGTAGTAAAGTAGAGGTTAAAAAAGAAAACCCCCACAAAAAAAGACAAAAAAAAACCCCCACACAAAAACGACAAACCCCCCACAACCCCCCAATAAATAACAAATATATCAACAAGGTCAGTAATTTAGTTCATTTCAGAGTACAAGAAAGAGAAAGGTTCGACCTTTAAAAGCTTTTATTAGTAGGATATTTTCAAATCTCTTCTAATCACTTATTATAGCCATTATTGTAGCCATATTTCCCGACAAAATCTCGTATTGTCGATTGATTAAAATTGAGTTTGTCACTCTAATGACATTACGACCATGGAACGTTCAAACACTGAGGTTCGTTGTAAGAGTAATGCGTACCACTGGGCTGCCATGATAACTAATTAAATATCCAAAGTTATCTCTTATTCGCATGTTGAGATTATCAAATCAATCTTGGGAGTGGCAGTGCTCTCGGACAGTTTCATATCTGCGATTACGCTTCTGCCAAGTTATACATTCGTTATATTAAAAGTTTCAATATTGATGAATAAAAATACACATTTTGGTAGTTCATTATAGCATACTTTATAATGACAGACATTTTATGACAAAATGTTGACAGATATATGACGCGTTTTATTGTAAAGTTACATTAGAGTTTGTATTGAGAAGGGATAAAGAAATGATACTAAACCCATGTCATGTAGCTATTTAGAAATGTCTTTTGAAGCATAATATCATAGGAATGGTTTCATGTTGAATTTCAAAAATATTATTTTACCCCCCACCCTTCACCTGCTATTATACGAGGGGCGGGATCGATCCCCGTCGGTGGGCCCATTGGGCTATTTCTCGTGTCAACCAGTGCACCACGACTGGCATATCAAAGGCCGTGGTAAGTGCTATTCTACCTGTGGGATGATGCATATAAAAGACCCCTTGCTACTAATGGAAAAAACATGTAGCGGGTTTCCTCTCTAAGATTATATGTCAAAATTACCAAATGTTTCTCATCCAATAGCCGATGATTAATGAATCAATGTGCTCTAGTGGTGTCGTTAAAGAAAACAAACTTTAAGTTTGACAGTAATCGAATGCGTTAACCTCTAAAATAGCATCACAGAACCTTTAAGAGAAACTTCCATAAAATGAAATGTCATCGCTTTCAGTAGTAGGGCCTACAGTAGAGGTACCCCCCCCCCCTATAAATAACAAATATATGACCAAGGTCAGTAATTTAGTTCGTGTATACTACGAGATCCATGGTTTTCTACTTGAAGTGATTATACGAGTTCGTGGGCGTTGTATGGTGTGTGAACCCCATATGGATCCCCTTTATTTGCCATTGTTGTTTTACGTTCACTTTGCCACAGTAACATTGTAACGACGACCCTTAACACACCAGACTAGACATGATATCTGTTGAAGGTATGGTATTATCACTGCGCGGTGCAGCTATCTACAGGAATTATATCACAGTCTGGTTGCTAGCTACAAATTAACACATTTTACCTACTGTCTCCCAGACAACGTGCTTGCTTCTCTCATTTGAACTCCTCATTCGCACATTTGGGTTTCGCATTCTAGGCAGTTTGGTTTCCAACACTGATTTAACTGAATTTTTTTAAACGTCTTTATAGTTTGTTTTACCACTTTGGTATATCAAATCGCAAATAGCAAAAAAAAACCCAAACAAACCCAACAACAAACTCCCCCCCCCAAAAAAAAAAAACCCCCAAATAAAACAAAACAAAACAAAACAAGAAAAACTTCACGAAACACAAAAACTTAAAAACCCCAACAAACACCCCCCCAAAAAAAAAACCCCAACAAAACCCCACACACACAAACCCAAAACAACAAACAAACAACAACAACAAACCCAAAACTAAACAACAACAAAAACCCAACCCTACTAAAAAAGCACAAAAACCCGAACCCCATCCCAAACCACAACACAATATGTTAACATAATATTTTGGCCTTACATTATATTTAATACAAAACCCTTCAGAACGCGGTTATTAAAGTGACAGCGAATAAGGGATATTTTAATGACTTTTGTTATTAAATCAACGAACTCAGTTTGTCTACACCAAGACCCAGTTCATCTGTACATGAAGGTCAACGAATATAACGATACTTCATATGGCTGTTCGTGTCCCTCGCGTTTGCGTTGTCTTGCTTGCGAAAGCTCGCTTAAGAACGCTGTATGATTTATCGCAGATATTAGGCGTCAAATCCACATTGCCAATATTTCCAGTCATCTGATTTACGCTAATCCCCAGAACCAATAAATCAATAGCGAATCAATAGTAATAAGACCAGACAAGAATGCCAGCTTGCAGCAATCTGAGTATGATACCAGTAGTCGATCTAGAGAAGCCCGGAGGTGGAGTCGTCATCTTTAGTAAGGATTGTATAAGAAATTATCACAGATTAAATGGGAGAGGGGGAGGGGAGGTTGAGGGGAAGGGGTATATCTGTGTTTCTCTCTCTCTCTCTCTCTCTCTCTCTCTCTCTCACACACACACACACACACACACACACACACACACACACGTATTGCGACTAAGATATGTGTTGTGACGAAAAATTAATTGTTTGTCTCTCTCTGTCTCTCTGTCTCTCTCTCGCTCTCTCTATCTCTGTCTGTCTCTCTCTGTCTGTGTCTATCTGTCTCTGTCTCTCCATATGTCTCTGTGTTTGTCTCTCTCTGTTCTCTCTCTCTCTCTTCCCTCTCTCTCTCTCTCTCTCTCTCTCTCTCTCTCTCTCTCTCTCTCTCTCTCTCTCTCTCTCTCTCTCTCATTCACACCGGATGGGAGTCCTGTTCAGCTACACACATAACCAGTTACTGCTACATCTGACTCGTCTCCGACATATTGGCCTCGATTGATCCCAGTTGTGGATTTGCTATTGGCTTCTGTGTAAGCTATTAATTAGTCTATCTAAACCCTGGCTACACGTCCGATAGGTTAACGACATCCAAGACTTTGTTTTGCTGCCTTGTATGCTGCGAACAGTTTGTGAAAGCACCACTTTGTTGCATTGCAAGATGACATATCTGTAACTCATTTAATAACTTAAAAAATACAGTTCAAATTCAGAGCCTAACTTTTATGTTAAAAGGTTTCCCATACCCAAATGAAAGCGTTAATATGTAGAGGCTTTTAATGCATACACATGTTCTATGGCAGTATGCTCCTACCATTGCGATCTGGTTTTGACCTGGATGACTTGGATCGGAAGAAAAAGGAGAACTGTTTGTTACACAACACTCTTACCACTACTTCGGCCCTTTGTTAATAGAATAGTTTCGGTTAACAATATGGTTAACAGAATATCAACGTCCTGAAATTTCAGTTTTAGGAACACTCGACCTGTATTGAAAAAAAGAAGAAAGGAAAGTGAAGAACCACACTTTAAGTTAATCTGCCGCACAGTTACTCTGGAAACTGTGAACGTCATCCTGTTCTATATGTGGTCAACACGATTTTACCATGGATACCGAGGGTTGAAGAAACCCCAACCACACACACACACACACACACACACAGCAGACAGGTCACAGTTGTTGTTTTTGTCGTCAGGATTAATGCCACCATTCTCTTTGGAAACTGTTTTGATTAGCTGTATTAGCTCCACGGTAAGTGATCAAAGCTGTGTGGGGTTTTTTTTGTGTTGTGGGCGGAGGTAGGGAACGAGGATTGGTGGGGTGAGAGAGAAAAACTCTTTTAACCCAAAGATGTTCGATAGAGAAATATTTCGCGGTCAATTTTATTCGATTTTATTGTAAAGGTGAAAAACTAATATCCCAAATGTCTGTCATTTTCTTTAACTAGATAAAACAATGGAAGAACATCTGAAATGTGCAGGGGTCCGGGTATTTGAAAATAAACACCCCCCCCCCCCAAAAAAAAAAAAAAAAAAAAAAAAAAAAAAAAAAAAAAAAACCGCACTCGTGTGTGTGTGTATGTGTGTGAGTGTGTGTAAATATCGCAGGAAGTTCTACCTTGACGGATTCATTAGAAACTATTGTTTTGGTTATTATTCCTAAAACATAGACATTACTTATACATGTATTATATCTGAGTCATTATCAGATAAAGTCCCAAACTGAGGTTTTTACTTTCAAAAATAAAAAGTCATAATTAAATTATTATTATTTTTAAATCGGATTTCTTCAGAGAATAAACATCAGGGGATCATAAGTCAGTGTTAGCAGTAGATTTTCCCGCCAAAAACATTAATAAATGATCTAGTCGAAACTAGGTCACCCGCTCATTTACGTAGCATGAATGTAAATTAATAACAAATTAATAACAAAACATACATCATCAAAATGTTTTATCCCAAACAAACTTTGAAAGGTTTCATATAAACTGAGCTTCTTGTTTGTTTTTCTAGTGGCTTTAAATAATAAAGAATACATTTTAGGCCACACTTTCTTTAACAAAAAACACCATGCAAAATGAATACAACCGTAATACGTGATCAATGCCGTATATCGGCACAATGCAGAGTCGAATGGGCATTTGACAAAATAGTGGTTGATTCCATGAATCATTAAGGGCCTCGTCTATAGGAGGACAGCCACTCCCGAGAAGATCCCCCCACTAGAGACTTCATCCTTTCACCGCCAAATAAAAAAAAAAAAAAAATAAATACACTAGCGAAATATAACAAACAACACGAAAATAACCCAACCGAACCCCCCCCCCAAAAAAAAAAAAAAAAAAAAAAAAAAAAACCCAAACTAAACAAACAACAACCCCAACCCCGCATGTGTTGTTTTGTATTTATTACAAAAGACTTAAAGGGACATTCCTGAGTTTGCTGCACTTGTTAAGATGTTATCGACTAACAAAGACTTTTTGACGATTGTAATTACATATCAAATATATTTTTCTGCATAAAATATTAGTGGCTGTATATTAAACGTGTTTCTGATCGTTCTAATATTTGTACTAGGTTAAATTTCACTTTATTTCCAAAACTTAATTTTTTTCGTACGTACGAAATTATTTGAAGACAAATCCAGTTTGGGCTTCTTACAAATATTAAGACGACCAGAAACACATTGAAGGCCCGTACGCAGGGGTGGGTGGGGGTGGGGGGGGGGGATGCGACGGGGGTGTACGCACCACCCCAAATTACTAAAGGTCCACTTTTCTCTATTAAATTTAAATAATGTTACGTAATCGTTGTTGTTTTGAGGGGTTATTTTTATGTTGATTGGTCCCATCATGAGCAATTCGCACCCACCCATTAAAAATCCTGCGTACGGGCCTGCATTGAATATACAGACACTGATATTCTAAACCAGAAAATATATTTAATATGTAAGTTTAATCGTAGAAATATTTTATTAGTCGGAAACATCTTACAATGCAGCAAACTCAGAAATGTCCCTTTAATTGGAATTTCATTTCCAAACACGACTAGTTAATAGCGATGATTTCCCACTGTACACAACACCTTTAGTTATTTATAGGAGAACGAAACTACATTGAAAATATACATAGATTTTTGTAAAATGGAAATAAGTCAACTTCGTGCTTTTAGATGATGAATTGTATATAAAACCTGTCGGGGTTTGGGTTTGTTTTCATGCAAATGTAAAGAAAACAAGGATTGAATAGGAATTAAATGTAACATTTGCCAAACAATACAGTCGATTTCACCAACTAAGTCTAGGTTAAACAAGTCTTATTCCTTAGACTGAGTCTTCTTAAACATAATCTTATTTTACACATGAATTACATGTCACCAACTTGGTCCAAATATCTCAAAACTGTCTTTACGAAAACTTGTCTAAAACCAGTTAAGACACGCACTGCACGTGCACTGTTACAAGCAAACAATAGAATTTCAAAACTGTTAGGGCCATTCCCTGCAATCTACTGACATTTGTCTTTTTTTTTTTTTAAATGGACAAAACGAAAAAACGTTCTGAAAATTTCAGTAGTGAAGAAAACAGTCTTTTAACAGAATTAATTGCGGAAAGGGGAAGTATAATTTAAAAAATCGGGAAATTGATGCAAATACCGTCAAACAGTAAAATGAAACATGGACTGACATGTCTAATGAAATGACTACTCGATATCCAAACAAACTAAAGCGCACCGAAAAACAACTATATACATTTCAAAATAGTTGACCCGGTTACTAAATATACGCCTTCTACGTTGTACAAGACCGCCAGCTTCATTCAACATGTGTATATCGCGTACGTCTGCTTCCATCATCATACTGATCAGAAGTGAGCTACAAGTTAGACATGGGTGGTAGGTAGTCTAAAAAATCAATATATTTATATTGATGATTACGCATTTAGACTTCGACCAAGTTGGTGAAATGAATTTTACATTTAGACTTGATTTAAAGTCACGTTAAATATGTTTTAAAAGTTAACCTTAGTTGGTGAAATTGGTTTAAACAATTGAAACAGGACTATAGTTCGCCTTTGTCACCGCGCGAACCGCTACCTACCAATCATTACATATATGAATATAGTTCCATTTAAACAAGCAAACGAAATAACAAAATATGAATGAGCAGTTGTGTATATTTTAAAGGCAATGCAATGACATTAATTCGCGAACAATGTAATATTTAATTAATTCGAAATATGTCACAAATCCTTTAAGTGAGTGAACAGTCGCTACGTAACCGTGTGCTATAAATTATAACGATGTGTCCGGAAACGTAGTTCCGGCTGCTGAGTTGCATACCTAAAAGTTATTTGATGTTGTATATTCGGGACTGTATTTACATACTAGTAGTTAGATTTAATAATAAAATGTGGTCTCCAATACGAAGTGGTCCCTTATTTCTTTCTCTCAAAGTATTTGATCAAGTCGTGATCAGAGAGAACGGATGAATGTTTAACGACACCGCAGCGCGAGAAATAAATCGCTTAATGGGCGTGAAACAAAAGATAAATGGCCGATAAATATCAATTAAAGATGTATTAGCAAAACTCAGAACTGCAAACAGCTGTAAAGAGTTACAATCGATGGAAGACTCAGTGACGTATACACAAAATGTAATTTTCTTTAAAACCCACACACACTTAACATTATAAATCAACTATCGAAAGAGTGTACGGAACAAAGTTAAAGTTTGTTTTGTTTAACGACACGCCTAGAGCACATTGCTTTATTAATCATCGGCTGTTGGATGTCGAATATTAGGTGATTCTGACATATAGTCCTAGATAGGAAACACGCTACATTTTTTCCCCATTAGTAGCAAGTAATCTTTCATATGCACCATCTCACAGACAGGACAACACATACCACGCCTTTTGATATGCCAGTCGTGGTGCTCTGGCTGGAACGAGAAATAGCCAAATGGGCCCACAGACGAGGATCGATCCTAGACTGACCGCTCTTTAACAATGGGCTACGTTCCGCCCCCCCCCATTTGTGTACGGAGCAATACACTAGCGTAGCCCCCTCCCCAATTACATTCTTTCCCCACCACGTTATCTATTTTCCTGTCGCCCCAGGTGGAGCTTTGGTACACAAAAATGGATAATGTACACCCCCAACAACATGACATCGAGCTATGAACAATTTATAACGGGGGTGGGGGGTGGGTGGGTATCGTTCATATGGGTCTGTATTAGTCTTGTATCTGCCCTGATTCTGTTTTGTACTACCACACACTTATTTTTCTTTATTTTACTGTATTATATTTTATTAAATCGTACATACATACATACATATATACATGTGGTTGAGTTAAAGAGCATCCTTTTATGGATGCCTCGATAGCTCAGAGCGCATCGTGGTTAGTCTCGCAATTTGCGGTCGATTCGGTGCGACAGGTTCGAGTCCCAGTAACGGCATGGGACAATTTGTGAGGCCAGAAAGGATTTATGTATCCCCTGTGCCAGTGCGTTAATATCTATGTATGTAACAGTCAACCTCGACATACATACAATATATTGATATTCATACATCAATACATACTAGCCAGTGCCAGGTCTGCCCACTGTTTCGTGCACGTAAGCGGGATCGACCGCGTAGATTGTAGGCCCCATGCATGTGGTTGAGTTAAAGAGCATCCTTTTATGGATGCCTCGATAGCTCAGAGCGCATCGTGGTTAGTCTTGCAATTTGCGGGCGATTCGGTGCCACAGATTGAGTCCCAGCTACGGCCAGAAAGGATTTAATTATCCCCTGTGCCAGTGCGTTAATATCTATGTATGTAACAGTCAATATATAGATATTCATACATCAATACATACATACATACATACATACATACATAGTGTGGATTGGCCCCTCAGTAGAGTTCCCCCCAATATAAAATCCTGGCTACGCCAGTGTTTTAGGCTGGGTACGGCTTTATGCTCCCATGAGTCACTGTGATTCGCTTTAGGAGGACTGCCACTCATAACACTGGTTAGACAAATGTAAATCTGCACGACACAGAGCTCACTGTAAATTTAAACAGTTGTGATGACTTTTCACTTATGAATCACTGTCTAAATTTAAATCAGGCTATGTCCTGTTCACTAGAAGCATGAGCTTGGGTCGAATTTACGATGCCTATTTTTCTTAAATGTAAATTTGGATGAAATTGCGGAGTCGTAAAAATTGTAATCTTATAATCATTCCTTACATTTTCCTTAAATATTATGTCTCCCAAAGAAAAGTATATTACGACAGTCATTACCCCCCCCCCCCCCCCCCCGAAAAAAAAACAAACAGAAAAAAGTTCAACGCTCTGAACACAAACAATTAAATTAAGCGCATTGTAATACATGTAAATGTATATTACGATATCGACATCGTCCTCGTTTCCGTAAGAAGTTTGTTTTGTTTAACGACTCCACTAGAGTACATTGATTTATTAATCATCGGCTATTGGATGTCAAACATTTGGTAATTTTGACATATAATCGTAGAGAGGAAACTCGCTATATTTTTCCATTAGTAGCAAGGGATCTTTTATATGCACCATCCCACAGGCACGATAGCACATACCACGGCCTTTTATATACCAGTCGTGGTCCACTGGCTGGAACGAGAAATAGCCCAATGGGCCCACCGACGGGGATCGAGCCTAAACGAACACGCATCAAACGAGCGCTTTACCACTGGGCTACGTCCCGCCCCTGTTTGCGTAAGATACTGTTTCATAACATATAAACGGTATCGTACGGGAGCTCGTAAAACAACACAATGAGATGTCGTGAAAGAAACATACTTTTGATGGTTCGAAATACGCAATCTGGTTATTGTGCCCATAGGCGTTCGAGCTCCCATTTTAGTAGGGTGGTGGTGGGATGTGGATGGGTTGGAGGTGGGGTGTGGGTTCGGGGGGAGGGGGAGAATTTTTGTCCGAATTAAATGAAAATGCCTGAATCTGTATAACAGCATTTATTCATATTAGCAATACTCTCAAACAGCCATATAGGGCTGCAAACGAAGCACTTCACATTTTTGCATGGACTAATATTGTGGGTAGAAATATAATGGTGAAAAGGTTTCAGGCCAGCAGATTTTGCCCAAATATCCCTATCGTTTTTTCCCGAATTTCAGGATTTGCTGAAGCACGCTTAAATGATTGTGTCAAAGCCTACTTATATTTTGGCTGTGCTTACCTGCACTGACGACATATATAAGGAACACGGTAATCAAAACAACGTGCGTACAATCACTGTGTGGGACCGACAACGAATATTGGTACTGTCACAAAGAAATATTGCTAGCAAATGTAGAGAAAATCGTTATGTTTTTATGTTTTAGTAATGACTTACTGTTGGGGCGGGGGTGGGGGGGGGGGGGTGTCCACTTACCATTAATCAAGTCGGAGCCGGTTTATCCTAATAGTACATGTAGCACGTACTACAGTCCCTGCGCTTAAGGGGGCCCAGCGGTGATGTGACATTTTCCCTAGGTAATTTTTCTCCTCTCCCCGAGGGGGTTGCGAAATATATATCTTGGAAAAGGGGCCCGGTTGTTATTTGAGCTACAGTGATCGCAGATCCTTAAACCGGCTCTGAATCAAGTTCGTACCAGTTCATATAACTTTAACATTGTAGAACACATTTCGCATAATAACGCATTTGTTTCATTTAAAATTTAAATTGCGACCATACGGCAACTTGTTACACCTGGGCCCGTGCTTATAAAACTTAAAGTCTAGACTTTAATAAAGTCCAGACTTTAACATAATACTATTTGAATGGCGTTGCCATGACGTTAAAGTCTAGACTTTAAGGTTTATAAGCACGGGGCCAGATATATTTAGACTTTCGAACGACGCTTAAATTTATTATTCAGAATTAACTGTTGGCGTATTTGTTAACTAAAAATCATAAATATAGGTTTATAATTACTTTAGTATGAGAACTTTAAATTGTATGTTACAATAATTATATTACCACAGTTCAATCGTGGTGCTAAGGTCTCACTACACAGATGTCATCTGCCATTGAAACCCATGTTAAACTGCCCAACTTCAAGCGAAGATTGCCCATAGAACGGGTTCTCGTTGGCACTAACAACATACACCATTGCGAACATACATTATATAAGCATTTATATTCACTCCAAAATTGTGAACATTTCCATCTCAGTTTTTTGCTATATGACCGCATCTGGCTGTAGTACCGGTCCGAACAGGTGGTTCATTAACCGATTCACCCCGGCTGTCACTTGCGCTATATACCCATGCCCCAAAAGGTCGATGCACAATATTACAAAATAACATGGGCAAAATACAGCCAGAAGGCTTACCATAAAACATAAATATTGTTTTAATTCTTCATCATTTCCTAGAAGTGAATATGTGAACCATAACATGTGCCACGATTAGGAACTATAGTGGACCGTGATGAATGAACTGTCACCCGGAAGTGATCTGTGTAGTGAGACCTAAGATATGTAGCCGATTACAGCTATGGTAGTACCAATATCCGGTGTCTGTCCTACGCAGTGGCAATGACGTCATTTTGGTCAAAGACGTAGAACACGTCATTTGTATCCTGCGAAGGTTATTTTTATGACGTCACCAGAAACTAATTAATTTTTGTTTCGACTAAATTCTTCAAGACTTCTAGCAAGTTAGAACATGTAAGTAATAATATGTTTAGATAGGCAGTATATATATCAGTCATGCGTGTCTAACGGAGAAATCTTAAGATGTCTTGTGGTGCTTGATCGAATTCTCTCGGTGAACTCATTCCATGATTGGATTTTCCCTTTCTATTCAAGCACAGCACTTGATGTACTGAGTGATATACAACTGGTAGCCAATATGTTGGTAAATATTTATACCACATTGACAAAAGTATGCAAAAAATGTATATAACCGCCCACCTTTATTAAACCCACCTCGCACTCTTCATGTATCGTCACGTATGGGCGTGCACGGGCGTCGGAAGGTACCACAAAGTGTGTGTGTGGGAGCACATTCCCTCTTGCCCCGCCCCCCCCCCCCCCACGCTTTCTACGCCAGTGTCATGGTATATGTGGAAATCACCGCATGCATTTACTCGTAGGAGCGGAACGTAGCCCAGTGGTAAAGCGCTCGCTTGATGCGCGGTCGGTCTGGGATCGATCCTCGTCGGTGGGCCCATTGGGCTATTTCTCGCTCCAGCTATTGCACCACGACGGGTATATCACAGCCCGTGATATGTGTTACCCTGTCTGTGGGATGGTGCATATAAAAGATCCCTTGCTGCTAATCGAAAAGAGTAGCCGATGAAGACGCGACAGCAGGTTACCTCTCTCAATATCTGTGTGGTCCTTAACCATTTGTCTGACGCTATATAATCTTAAATGAAATGTGTTGAGTGCTTTCCTGTCATGGACGGAGGAGCCGGCCAAGGCCGGCTCTTGTGCCCACGACAGGCGTGCGCTACAACAGCTTGTTCTGAATGTGCACGTAAAACCCTATGACATGACATGACGTGTTGAGTGCGTTGTCAAATAAAACATTTCCTTCCTTCCTTCATTTACTCGTAGTATGCATAGGTATTTCACACCTTCGATGTTTTCATGGACACCAAATAACTCGTGTGCTATCGCACTCGGGACTATCGCATAATCGGCTGTCAATCAAAATACCGAAAGTGTACAATAATCATGCATACCACGCGTAAGTGTAAGTGGTAACTTTAACATATACTGTAGTATATACCCACAGTATTTACATATACTCTCTTCATACATGTATATTACTTTTATTGTCAATGCAATAAATGTATTTATAATTATTTGTGACGTACATTTCGTTTAGTATTACATAAACAGTAATGGGAAAAACATTTATGTCACAAATAAGCACATGCCTAATGGTAATATACGTAATATGTATGGAGGTATTAAACGCAAACATTTACCCATAAGCGTACGAGACGGGGGGGGGGGGGGGGGGGGGGCAGGGGGAAGCGGGAGCAAATCCTCTAATTCGGGAAAAAGGATAGAGATATTTGGGCACAATGTGGTAACCTGAAGCCTTTTTACCATGGATTTTCATCGTGCTATCCAGATTCGGTAATTTTGCTTTGATTCGGGTAAAAACCAGCCTGCCCCAACCTACAAAAATGGGAGCCCGTACGCCTATGAGTTTACCAACACATTCCAAATTTACACACACACACACACACACACACACATGTGCGTCTTAGGCTGAACCAGTAATTTACATAAGGCCGTGGTTTGTGCTGTCCTGTTCGTGGGAAAGATAGAAACTTGTAGCGGGTATCATTTAAAGACTATGTGTCAGAATTACCAAATATTCGAGATCCAATAATTAATTAGTCAATATGCTTTAAATAGCGGTATGTGACAACTCATATTACCCCCTGGTCTGTAGTCGGGAATGAGATGGGGCGCCGCCCTATGAAAAAATTGCTTTTTTTTTTCTTTAATTTTTTTTATATTTCTACACAATTTGGCAGCTCCATTTTCAACCTATTTTACTGTCCACATCCACATCCCAGTCCTTGTCTCTACAACCGCGACAGGTAATGGAATATGCTATTGTGTGTTTGCCATATTCCCGCCCCCTCACAGAAAACCCCAGCAAACCACCCACCCACTAAAACAAACCTGAATCCCCCATGAGTGAAAGCACCATCTGGCTAATATCCTCCCCCCCCCTCTCTCTCTCTCTCTCTCTCTCTCTCTCTCTCTCTCTCTCTCTCTCTCTCTCTCTCTCTCTCTCTCTCCATCTATAATTAATTGCTATGAAGTAGATTAATCGGAAATGTTTTCTATCGCAATCAATTATAACCGATCACTGAGGATATTCATAATGTGTTTTTAATGAATGACTTTCATATAATGTATCCAATCCCTCGAGGGCAGTTCTTATGGTTTGATGCAAAACACTAAACTGAACAGAATTAGCCTCGTGAATAGTTCTTGTACAATCTTATTTATTTGCTTTGACGTAGCTAGAAGGTGGGTTATATTTTATATATTGATCTGTGTTACAACCCTAACATGGCCTACAAAGGCGTACTGTTGGGAATCGATTGGAATTTCATCATCGATAATCGATTATACAATCGGTAAGTATTATGTGACCTTAAGCAGGATTTTACTTATTAAAAAAGTTTGTTTTGTTTAACGACACCACTAGAGCACACTGGTTTACTAATCATCGGCTGTTGGATGTCAAACATTTGGTAATTCTGACTCGTAGTCACCAGTAATCTGAATAAAATTAGCTCTTCTGGTCTACCAGTAGATCTAACAGCATTGCGTGGACTCCCATGTCCAGGTGACATTTCTTCTATAAATAACAATTTAAATATCGACCAATTACATTTCGGCTTTTATAGCGTTATTTGGGAGCATACATGTAGTAGTGTTGGTATAAACTGAGGGGATTCGAACCACGGACTCTCATTGCGAGAGTCCAGCGCTCTACCAACTGAGCTAATAG
Organism: Gigantopelta aegis; assembly: GCF_016097555.1. Taxonomy (NCBI): domain Eukaryota; kingdom Metazoa; phylum Mollusca; class Gastropoda; order Neomphalida; family Peltospiridae; genus Gigantopelta; species Gigantopelta aegis. The sequence continues at coordinate 72,424,252 of NC_054707.1, read as the reverse complement.
GGAAATTTCCACTAGCTAGGAGTACTTTATACCAACACTACTACATACAAATTCTAAAAATATCGGGCGAGACTATGCAATAGGCAAACTTGTTGGTCTATTTCAACATTATAAAACGATGGTGGGGGAGTGCAGTAATAAACTCTGGATTGTATACTAGTATAAATAGATTCTATGGCTATTTCATTACGAGTTTGTTTCGTCTTGAAACGAAAGTTCAACATTAACATTTTATATTGAAATTAGTTTCCGGCATACTTCGTAATTCACCCGAATCACTTCGTATACCCTCGGTATAATTCCGGATGTTTTCAAATTCTTTTCAAATAATTGGCATGATTTTGCAAGTTAGGTTTTGATCGGTCGAATGAAAGATCAACTGGACATGAGCGCCAATGGGGTGCTGTTAGATCCACAGGTGATAGTAATTAACCGGTGTCACCAGAAACCCGCTACATTTTTCCAAATGCAGCAAGGGATCTTTTATATGCACTTTCCCAAAGACAGGAAAGCACATACCACGGTCTTTGACCAGTTGTAGTGCACTGGTTGTAACGAGAGAAAACCCAGTCAGCTGAATGGATCCATCGAGGTGGTTCGATCCTGCGACGCAAGCACCTAAAGCGAGCACTCAACCGACTGAGCTAAATCCTGTCCCTTCAGTTATTAGGACCACGTATCTATTGTCGTGTTCACATGGATACAACCTACATTTTACCTTTTATAGCTATTCATTATTTTTATGTACCATGCCCCAGAACATTTTAATATCAAAATTCCATCATATTTAAACTATAGGAACAGTAACCTTTTCAGCGACAATCGATTTAGCTCGTGTGTACTCTAGCTTTATTCGATCATATGTATTATATAATTTATTCTGACATGTAAGAGAATAGCTCTAAAGGACACTCGAGCTACAATCAATACTGAACTTTCATAACTGAACATCGCATCGGTGAAGTCCAATATATCAATTGCCGATTATAATACATCATTAGAATATGACTAATAGGACGGGGGCTTTGCTTTGGTGTCCCCCCCCCCCCTATAAAGTCCTGCCCCAGTAGTCCTAGAGCTAAGGAGGGAGAGGGTCTCTCTCTCTCTCTCTCTCTCTCTCTCTCCCTCCCCACTCCCTCTCTGTCTCTCCCTCCCTCTCTCTCTCTCTCTCTCTCTCTCTCTCACTGTGTGTGTGTGTGTGTGTGTTTGTATCACTGTGTGTTTGTGTCACTGTGTGCGCGTGCGTATTTGTGTGTCACTGTGTGTGTGTGTGTCTGTGTGTGTGTGTGTGTGTGTGTGTTTGTGTCACTGTGTGTTTGTGTCACTGTGTGTGTGCGCGTGCGTATTTGTGTGTATGTGTGTGTGTATGCGCGTGCGTGCGTGCGTGTGTTATTTAACAGAAAAGGTCCAACAGATTGCATAGTACCAAAGAAGAGAGTTCCGTGTCAAAGTTCCAAATATATACGGAGTAAAAGCAGCTGTGGGTGTGATTGGTAGTAATATGTGACATTGATTATTTGTGCAAATGCTATTATCCATTGACAATAAATAAATACACTTTTATTTGTTATACAGTTGTTATGCAGTATATACCAGAGGTTGAAACTAATGCGGGGTAGGCCTACCCCCAAAAATGGAACTGCAATTTTCAGCAAAAATTACGGTTGCTACTAAAAACATTAATTAAATCTCTTAAATGATACGTGACCCCCCCACCCCCCCCACCCCATTTTCTTGCAGGTAGATTAGATTTGATGTGCCACACTTTCTATTGCACTTCCTGGGTGTGTTGAAACGCTGCTTATGTCAGTTTTATTAGTAAACGTTAACATTATCGGCAAAAGCAATTGATTTGGTCTATTAGAACCAAAAGGTTGTCAGCAAACGTTTCGCTAACGTTCGCGAACTATGTGATTGTTTCCCAACGTGGTCATTTGGTTTACCGTGAAGCGCATACACCAATCTAACGGTCTCATTTTCTCCTCGGTCTGGCTGAACACAGCCCAGGCTTCGTCAGTGCTAAAATAACATCATAATAACTTGTGCATCCTCCCATATATTGGGAGCATAATACCGTTATGTACCCCGCCTCCGACTACAGCCGTCCTGACAAAGAAAGAAAGAACAAAGAAACAAACCAAGAAACAAACAAGTAAATAAACACTTACCTCTTTTGTTACATCCTCTCAACACTGGTAAACAATATTGCAACAAAACGGCACAGTAGTTAGCTGTCGTCCTTTGGTAGTACTAGTTCCATGCACATTTTACATTTATACATTTAAAATAAATATATTCTTTATAAATGTCAAACAGCGATTGTATTCGCACATTTGTACAATTAACATCATTATAAAACGTTCAAGCATTGTTGACGTCACGTCAAAGGATTGTTGACATTTATATTGGTAACGTTTCCGGTATTTTTTCGTAACTTATCGGAAAATGTCGAAATACATACGCTACCACTAAATAGATGTGTGATGTGGCAGGTATACGTGGAATAAGACCAACTATCGTGTTAGAACTTAGAATATAGAGAGCAATCATAGATATATCATTTTACATAAAGTGTGTTTAAAGATTATTACCAACCAAAATGGAAGTAAAAGGATTGTGACAAAATATCTCAGTATATATGCATAATTTTTCCATGGCGGGAGTTAAAACAGGCACATGTGTAAAGGGAGAGGGGTTGGGGTCAAACCATCCTGCTCCAAGCAAATTTTCTTTTCTTTTTTTAAATATTGCTTTACGGGGGATAGCGAACCGACCTCCGCCCCCAAGAAACTTCGATCGCCATTGTCCCGAACAACCTTCCTGTGCAAGTAAATACAAACCAAACCAAACCAAACTAAACCAAACTGAAAACCCCCAACCCATCCACAAAAATAACTACAAATAAAGAAACCCCCCCCCCACAAAAACCAGCCCTCCCCAAACCCATAAACCTAACAAACATGCAAACAAACAACAAACAAACATCACGAAAAAAGTAAACTGCATCTATATAGGTAGTGACACTCAGAAACACCCATCCGACGAAATTCAAGGCGGTAGGCCTACTTAGTGGAGGAAGGGGCGGGGAAGATAGAATAAGATGTCTGCTTTTAAAGTGCCCCATTTGTCCACACCTCTGGAGATTGAAGAAGGCCCTGTATTACTGTCACCCAATTCTCGTGCCCCCCTCTCTGTATGTCTCTGTCTCTGTGTGTGTGTCTCTCTCTCTCTCTCTCTCTCTCTCTCTCTCTCTCTCTCTCTCTCTCTCTCTCTCTGTGTGTGCCTAACTCTCCCTTTCATTCTGTTTGTTTTTCTCGTTCTCTCGTTCTCTCTGTTTCTTTGTTTCTTCCTACTACACCCCTACGCATTGTAGGTTACGTACGGCTCTGAAATTAATAATAATTAAAAAAAAACCCAACAAAAACAAACAAACAAAACAAAAACAATGAAGCCAAACTTAGATAATGTCTTTCAAACAAACTTTCCTTTCTTTTCTTTTCTTTTCTTTCCGAATTTTGAGACGTTCCCCTCCCAATTAAACGTCCAGTATTATTAACGATTTGACATGATGCGGTAGCAGAAGAATCACAGATCTATGAATGCCGTGCCCAGTGATTTTCTCTCTCTCCTCGTTACACAATTGGATTTTAATGCGGGAATTCTGGAGTCGCGGGCCTCCAGGAATACGTCACCACGTCTTCTCGTGACACATTGATGTGACCTGTTCGTGTCCAAATGACTGAGAAGAGCTGCTCATGAAATATTTATTAGGACTGCACGCTAAATCTGTAATCTCTGGAATATATGCTTAGAAAGTCTTTTCCTCCCCTTGCCACGTCAGTCGTCGATATGTTTCGGATAAGGTCACCAATCAAACACGCCTGTCGCCTTCTGACAGTTCTCTGTCCTGTTCTGAGTGGAAGAACATTCGAAAATATTTTACCATTGGCGGATCCAGGGCGGGGGTGGGGTGGGGGTTGAGTCGCAGGACTGCCGTGACCCATGATTTTTTGAAGTGCCTTTTTTAACGACTTTTTCGTTTATTTTTATCATCATCCATCACTAACTGAAAACGCGTCTCTGAACATCTTGATTTCAAATCATTTATTTGAAGCGTACCACCGAAACCCCCTAATATCTAGCTCCCTTTAAAATTTGGGAACGCGGCTCAATTTCTTTTGAAAAACTCAAATTGTCCTTTTTATAACTTTCTTAACCCCCTCCTTACATAAGCCCGGGTCCGCCGCTGTTTGTGGGCTGACATTGCTGACCGATAACCCCGGTGAACTGGAGGTTACTGACCAATGAGAACTATGATGCATGTTGGCTTGAAACAAATTACAAATAGATTGTATTTTCCGATAGGATGATTGAGTGGGTCTAAATCCACACAGACAACTCCGCGGTCGACCCACGGAAGTACGACAATCGGCAACACGAGGGCAGGACATAGCACAGTGATAAAGCGCCGGCCTGATGCGCGGTCGGTCTAGGATCGATCTCCGTCGGCGGGCCCAGCGACTGGTATATCAAAAGCCGCGGTATGTGCTATCCTGTCTCTGGGATGGTGCATGCAAACGATCCCTTGCTACTAATGGAATTTTTTTAGCGGGTTTCCTCTTTAAGACTATGCCAAAATTACCAAATGTTTGACCAAATGTTTGACACCCAATAGCTTATAATTGATAAATCAATGTGCTCTAGTGGTGTCGTTAAACAAAACAAACTTAAGCTATTAACAGTCGGCAACATGTTGGAATCTACAAACAATTATTTTAATGTTTGTATTATTAATTATTACTAAACTGTGGATATAGAAGTAAACATTTTGCCAATTTTACCGCACTAGTTAGCCCTATTTGTACGCACTGCAGAGGCGGTCGGCCCCCTAAATATATTCAAGGGTCATTATCCCAAAGTGTGTAATTTCAACCCATGCATCTGTGAACTTTTGAAGTCGTGCAAAACTCTTTAATTTTCAACCTATTCTATCTGCAAGAGCCTATTTCAACCTATTCTATCTGCAAGGACCTATTTCACCCTATTCTATCTGCAAGGACCTATTTCAACCTATTCTATCTGCAGGGACCTCTTTCAACCTATTCTATCTGCAAGGACCTATTTCAACCTATTCTATCTGCAAGGACCTATTTCAACCTATTCTATCTGCAAGGACCTATTTCAACCTATTCTATTTTCAAGGACCTATTCTTGGTATTACCAGCCCAAGCAGTGATTATTTTTTTATTATTTAGTTTTAATTATTATTATTATTATTATTATTATTATTATTATTATTATTAATGTAGGCTATTTCCCATGTGCGATCAACTTCGCAACTGGATAATCATGACTGGAAATGAAACATGAACTACGCAACTGGATAATCATGACTGGAAATGAAACATGAACTACGCAAATTAAGAGCACTAGAACACTTTCAAGATGAATCATCTTTATTTAGTGATGTGTTGAGCAAGTTAACATTCTCACTTGACATATCTTTATTTAGTGATGTGTTGAGCAAGTTAACATTCTCACTTGACATATCTTTATTTTTATTTTTATCGCTAGTGGGAATGCAGACCTAATATCAATGGTCGCGGTGTTGACATTCCTAAATATACCTAATTCGAGCATTACACGCACAAGAAGGTTTTCCCGTGAAAATATATTGGCCTATCTTACAATCCTAACATGAAACACTAAAACATGATTTGTTTGGGTTCCCCCCACCCCTTAACTATTCATATTAAAGACCGCTATCATGAATGCAACTCCATTATGTTCAGATTCCACCACGAATTGCTTTTTAGAAAAATAAATTACTAATGGTTCCATAGCCTGTAATGATTTATTTCCTTTCTTGTTTGTTATGTCTAGGCTTTGGTTACCAGTACCTAATGAAGGAAAAGAGAAATAGTTCACCAAATGGCATTGGCAAATGCAGACTAATGACATGACGTATGTTACGTTGTTTGTTGTAGGAAATCTACCCTGCGTATCTTCAGATGCTAGAAGGTGACTCGGTCCAGGAAACCCAGTCTGAAGAGCGACAACAAGGTGAACATTGATCTCTTAGTCCTTTAAAATACAAAAAAGAACCTTTAAAAAACCACAACGAAACATAGGAACCCCCCCCCCCCCAAAAAAAAAAAAAAATAACCACACTACAAAAAACAAAACAAAAAACAAAAACCCACATACACCAACAACAACCACAATAAACCGGCCTCGGTGGTATCGTGGTTAAGCCATCGGACATAAGACTGGTAGGTACTGGGTTCGCAGCCCGGTACCGGCTCCCACCAGAGCAAGTTTTAACGACTCAATGGGTAGGTGTAAGATCACTACACCGACATCTCTCTAACAACTACCACTAACCCACTGTCCTGGGCAGACATGCCAGATAGCTGAAGTGTGTGCCCAAGACAGCGTGCTTGAACGCTAATCTCTTACAGTAATAACACACGGAATTAATTATCACATAGTTGTGTCAGTATTTTACATTAGTACATGGTGGGGCGGGACGCAACCCTGATGCGCTGTCGGTCTGGGATCGATCCCTGTCGGTGGGTCCAATAGGCTATTTTTTGTTCTAGCCAGTGCACCATGACCAGTATACTATTATCAAAGGTCGTGGTATGGGCTATCCTGTCTGTTAGATGGTGCAAATAAAATATTCCTTGCTACTAATGGAAAACGTAGCGGGTTTCCTTTCTAAGACTATATGTCAAAATTACCAAAATGTTTAATGTTTGACACCTAATAGCCGATGACAATATATCTATATATATATATATATATATATATATATATATATATATATACACACCTACACACACATGTATCAGGCCTGTAGCAGGGGCCCGGGCCCCCCAATAATGTTGCTTTTTTATAAAAAAAGATAACATTTACATCTCGACTGAAAGTAAAAGTTGTAGTGAGAATAACGGATCGAGATTAACTGCGAGAGTTACAACGGTAAAATAACCTTTGAATCATGCCCCCGGAGCCCTCAAATAACTCGCGCCTTCGGCGCTCGTTCAGTTACCCCCCCCCCCCTCCAATAATGTCCACAATGCTACGGGCCTGTGTGTGTATATATATATATATATATATATATATATATATATATATATATATATATATACATACATACATACATACATACATACATACATACATACATACATACATACATATATATATATATATATATATATATATATATATATATATATATATATAAAATAAATGGTGTTATTAAACGTTGATGCGAAATTGCACTTTTAACCGTTGAGTACTTGACTGATTTAACGTGGTTGTTGTTGCAGGAATGTTGGAGTACCTGTATGAAGAGAGTGGGTTGGAACGACCCGAAACTGGCACCGACGAAGAACTCATCATGGCTGCTGCCGCCGGGACCAGCACCACCCCAAAAGAAGGTCCAACGTTTTGTTGTTGTTAGAAATTTAGACTTGTAGTCTGTAACCACAATAATTGTTCTTTGTGGTTCTTGCATCTTTTGAAGGTGCTGATTGAGGATCTGGGAACGCAAACTTGGCACCCTTGAACATTTAGAAATACTCAAACCCAGTTATAGACATTGACTGTTTTGTTACAGGCGATAAAGTATCCAAGATATTGCCAATTGTGTGTTTTGGCAGCCATCTTGGACGCCATATTGAATATTTTTTCTAAATGCTCAAGGATGTCAAGTTTGCACACTTCAGATCTTTAGCTCAGTCGATAGAGCGTTGGCTTGAGGTCATTGGATCGTAAAATCAAACACTGTCTGTGCACCCATTGACTTTGCCCCCATCTCAACCCTTGAATCACGACTGATATATTTGTGTTGTCCTGTCTATATGGAACATACATAATGTAAAATTGTGTTGCGGGTTTCATCTGAAGACTATGTGTTAGAATCATCAAATCATTATTACAGAATGGCAGCTGATGATAAATAACCAATGCTTTCGAGATGTGTCGTTAAATAAAACAAATAAACCAATATTGCATTTTAACAGATTAAAGTGACATACCCTAGTTTTTAAACACTACGACGTATTTTTCACTATTAAAACCTGATAATTTAACTTAGACGTATTTACATGTTATTATTTAGAATATTAATTTTCGTACACCTGAAGTGGTTCTGGTTATCCAGGCCTTTGTAATACCCCAAAATGCATTTTTCATAATTCTAAAAACCCATGTTCGTCTGAGAAGTAATGGTTATCCAAACAAGCGCTAGCTGAAACTAGGGTCCGCCACTTTAATCTGTGATGCGTTGTGCATTAAAACGTGTGTTAATTAAGGCTCAAAACTCAATGAAACCGAGTCTAGGTCTTCGTCTGGTGAGTCTAGCGCATGATCTATGTCGTCTGCTGCCAGACCTGTAGTTCGCGCCAGCACAGACGCTGTTTGTTTCGTGACATTCCATTCAGTCTTGATACCCCTATGGTTTCGGGCACGTCCCTCACAGGCCATATCTCTGGCACGACTAGTGAGATGGCCTGGGACGGATTCCATTCAGTGCGTTTCGTTTTCGACTGGTACATACATAATCGCCATAGTACCCAGACCAATATCTTAATCTGTTGAATCTTTTTTTGTTTTTGTTTTTCCAGGAGGCAGACGCCGATCAGTGAGATTTAGTTTTGACGACTGCGTCATTCCAAGCATGGACAGTTTGGATGAGCTGGGTTTCGACACCCTGAGTCTGAAACCAGTGGCAGAGCACCACGTGACGCCCGTCCCATCGCCAGTTCCGTACGAAATGAGAGACGAACCTTTCGGATACATCAACGACGATGGGGACGACGACTACGACGACGACGACGGTAAGACGAAGTCTCCAAGAATTGGACTCGTGGAGTCGTTGTTGCTGCGGCTGCTTGATGACGTCAACAACAGACGCTTGACCAAAAGTGAAATATTCACACTGAGAGACTTCGTTGGTGCACGCGGGTGTTTCGACGACAAGGAAGCTATCCAGAGTGGCGACGAGGAACTCGACTCGGAGAGCGTGGCGTCGAGTCGCGTCGTCGGTGACCTTGTGGAGTTTACTCTCGCTAAAATTCTCGATGACGTAAAAGCAGGCTCGCTAGACGAGGACGATCTCACTAATCTGACGGTATCGATTATCGGTGATACGAATAACAACTCTGGTCTGAACGATCCCACATCTGAGCACGACCTACATGTCGGTGAGCAGCAAGAACTGGAGGTTCGCCCAGAATCCACAGACCAGGTCGGACAGGCGGAGAAGGAGGAGAAGGAGAAAGGAAAACAGAATCCAAATGTGCTGCCAGACGATTCTGTGATTAAACCACTGCATAATAAAATACCTTCCGAATGCTGCAGCTCAACAACTATTCCTCAGATCGGAGCCGAAGTGATAACTCAGACAATAATAAATATCAAGGAAGGCCGACTCAGCGGTTATAACATGGATTTACTTGCCCACGATGTTTCCAAAGACAGTTCTGTGAAAACGAAGACGTCTGGATTATCACTGGGGTGTTTTCTTGTGGACGTTCTCGAAGAGGTCAAATCTGACATAGGGAGAGGTGTTGTAAGCTCCAGGAGCATGGAGAACGTCACCCAACAGCTCTCGATGTTGTCTGTGCAGAATAACGACAGCTTCAGAGAGCGTTACGGCAGCATCTTATCATTAACTGAAATAACTGACTTAATTAAATGTGCACTGTCGGACGTCGCCAGTGATGCGAAAGCAGACGACAGAGACACACGATTCCATCCTGACCCCGTGGAGTCGGACGATAAAGGCTGCAACTGCCTTTCGTCGTCAACCGAGGCATCAGTTACATTTCCATCATCCTCTGTGGTCAACGACATGAGCATGCAGCTGGCGGCACACACTGAATCTCATCAGAAACGCGAGGGACAGTCGGTGATGAAGGAGGAGGTAGGGACAATACCTGATCATAAAGTTCCTCCAGACCCGTCTTCACTGGATACCTTTTCTGTGATATCGGACAGCTGCTCCCGAAGGGATGATTCCACTAATGCTTCTACTACGCCGGGCAGTGTAGAAGCGTCCTGTCTGAGGACATCCTCCTCTCCCCAGACCACAGAGACAGCCGAGGCGGATACCTGCAGTCGAACCTCGGGCTGGAGTACCAAGGACCAGGGCTGTGCCCAAGGTCAAGGAGACAGGTCGGAGGGCAGCAGCCAGCTGGGCTGCGTGGACACCTCACAGGAGAAGTCCACCTATGGATCGCCCAACGTGAGAGTGACCATCAGCAGCCCACAGGAAGAAGAGAAAAATTATAAATAGGTAATGTGTGTAGATGTGTCCACGGGAATAACCTGTCATATCACACTTTTCGTAATGTGATATTGTCTAATGTTAAAGTTTGCAAGTCTGCAATCGTGGACTATTTATACATAAGCAAGCATGACTTACCAACAACTTTTAAGGATCTTCCATAATTAAAGGGACATTCATGAGTTTGCTGCATTTTTAAAGATGTTATCGACTAACAGAGACTTTTTAACGATTGTAATTACATATCAAATATATTTTTCTGCATAGAATGTTAGTGGCTGTATATTAAACGTGTTTCTGATCGTTCTAATATTTGTACTAGGTTAAATTTAATTTTATATCCTAAAATATTTTGTTTCGTACGTACGAAATTATTTGAAAACAAAATCCAGTTTGGGCTTCTTACAAATATTCTAAACAAGAAAATATATTTAATATGTAATTACAATCGTTAAAAAGTCTCTGTTAGTCGATAACATCTTTAATCGTAGAAATATTTTATTAGTCGGAAACATCTTACAATGCAGCAAACTCAGGAATGTCTCTTTAAAGGTTTTTATTTTCTTGTATCATTGTGACCTTGACATACATGACCTTTATAATACTGTCTATCTGTTTGGACAGAAAAATGGCGCGAAGATGTTAATTCTAGATCTTTAATCCAAATGACTTTCTATTATATTCGGGTGGGGGAGAGGAGGTTCGTGTATGTCGTTCCCGCAATGTCAGCAGTGAATACTCGAGCTACAAGTACTATGTTATATATACTCCCTTCCACCCCCCACCCCCCCCCCCCCCCTCAAAAATAAGGAAGAGAAATTTATGATCGACCTGATATATTTTTAATTGCAATAAGCTTAAATATCAGTTCTTGTTCAATTTTTAATACTGACGTTTCGATATTGTTAAAATAAATCGACAGCACGTTGAACAAATGGTTTATGGCGAGTGGGGGGGGGGGGGGGGGGGGGGGGGGGGGGAGGGTGTGTGTGTGTGTAAAAAAACAGACCCAAAATTGCTTCTTTTTTTGCGGGGAGAATACTACCGTACAACATATCGTAATATCTGCCCATCTTTCACGTTTCCCGCCGTTTGCAACCATTAATCATAGGGTCCATTATTCAAAGATTATTGCGCATCATTAGTAGACCACCTGCTTTCGTGTTGTTTTTCGAGGATTCCGATATCGACTAATTGACACAGATGGGTCAGTGTACTGAGAAACCTAGACTTCGTGCGGTCATTGATCTGTTTGTTAAATTATATCACAGAGAGAGAGAGAGAGAGAGAGAGAGAGAGAGAGAGGAGAGAGAGAGAGAGAGAGAGAGAGAGAGAGAGAGAGAGAACACACACACACACACTCACACACACACACACCGAGAGAGATAGAACGACACCGGTTGCGCTTATTCAATACCCACCCTACTGCCTACAAATAAAGTTCTTTTGTCTATTTCACAGACATCCTTATTACTTGTTTATTTACCTTATTTATTATGATGACGATGGTGTGGTCATGATTACGATTATGATGATGATGATAATAATAATAATAATAACAACTATTATTATTAATATTATTAATATAGTGGAATAAAATACGAAAATGTTTTTCTAATATAATTTCTTTCATTTCAGATTAAGTAATCTGTGAGAGCAAGAGTCAGTGGTATTTTTATTTATTAGCCTAAACACGGTAATGAATTCGTCACAACAGAAACACACAGCAGAAGACGGAGGACGGTAGACATTTGTATTACTACTTAAACAAAACTTTGTTTAAACTTGTTAGTTGTAAAAAATAAAATTACTTTTAAATTAATGCTTTCATGGTTTTGTTTGTGTTTTTGTCTTTGTGTTTTTAGTTATTGATTTTGGGCGGGGCGTAGCCCATTGCTAAAGCGTTCGCGTTAGCACTGTCGGTCTGGGATCGATCCCCGTCAGAGGACCCGTTGGACTATTTCTCGTTCCAGTCCGTGCACAACGACTGGTATATCAAATGCCGTGGTATGGTCTATCCTGTCTGTGGGATGGTACATATAAAGGATATCTTTCTACTAATGGAAAAAAAATGTAGCGTGATTCCTTTGTTTGACATCCAACATCCGATGATTAATAAATCAATGTGCTCTAGTGGTGTGGTTAAACAAAACAAACTTTAACTTTTCATTTGCAGACAATTGAGCAACTGAGTTGTGAAGCTACATCACAATGCAGACAATTGAGCAACTGAGTTGTGAAGCTACATCACAATGCAGACAATTGAGCAACTGAGTTGTGAAGCTACATCACAATGCAGAACAGAAGCACTGGATCATCATATATAAGAACTTCGTATAGATCAAAACCACCCACAGCCATAATGCCAAGGACTTGTTGTTATTTTTCATGGATAGGGCATGATCTAGTTCAGGCGAAGGATCGAATCCCTTCGGTGAACCTAGGATTTTTTGTTGGAGGGGGTGGGGGTGGGGGGGGGGGGGGGGCAACTGAGTAGTCAATAGTCTAACACTCCTTAAACGGTTAAGAGAATTTTCTTTAAGTTTCTATAACTTTTTTCCGCAATCTACAGCCCTGCTTTCACTGTTTTCAAGTTCCGACCAGTGTCCCACGACTGGTATAGCAAAGATTATGATATGTAGTCTCCTGTCCGGGGGAAAATGGATATAAAATATGGGTCACTATTGGTCACTGGCTATGGGTCACAGTGACCAAATGTTTGACATCCAATAGCCGATTAATAAATAAATCAATGTGCCAAGAGAACAAACTTTAACTTTATTTTGCACGCCCAACAATATTCCACAATAATTGTGTTTTTTTGTTTTTTTTTAAACCGTCATATAAAGTTTGTTTTGTTTAACGACACCACTAGAGCACAATGATTAATTAATCATACTGAATGTCAAACATTTGGTAATTCTACGCAGTCATCAGAGAAAACCCATTAGATATGTTTCTATTACAGAAAGGGATCTTTTATATGCACTTTCCCACAGACAGGAAAGCACATACCACGGAATTTGATCAGTTGTGTTGCACTGGTTGGAACGAAAGAAAAAACAATTACGTGAATGGATCCAGCGAGGTGGTTCGATCCTGCGATTCATGCAGGAGGTCTCCTAACTTTAAGTATACATGTAGTGTATTCCAAGTCAAATCGTCTCATTTCGCTAAGTTAACGAAGGAGATAGATTGACTAATATTACTATTGAGCACATTGCATAAAGAATGACATTGACCGTGGGTGTCACGTATTCAAATGGTGCCACCATTTTATATATAAGAACATTTCTGTGTGACGAGTCTCTACAATGTTGTCTGCAAATCAAAAGACTGCAAGAGTTGACATTTCAACTTTTTTAATGATGTAACTTTAGAAAGAAAGTTAAAGTTTGTTTTGTTTAACGGCACCTCTAGAGCACATTGATCTATTAACCATCAGCTATTGGATGTCAAACACTTAGTAATTTTAACATATAGAGAGGAAACCCACCGCATTTTTCCATTGCAAGGGATTTTTATATGCACCATCCCATAGACAGGATAACACATACCACTGCCTTTGGTGCACTAGCTGGAACGAGATTTAGGAAGACACACAGAAGCAAATAGTAAAAACACTTAGTTTCTTCGTTGGGAAAGGTTTATTTGAACTCTATCCTATATATATATATATATATATATATATATATATATATATATATATATATATATATATATATATATATATATATATATTCTTTATTCCTCTTAAAGAGAGTTACAATAGCATTAATAGTACAAGAAAAGAGCACAAAAAAGACAAGTTATTGAAAATCAAGGTAAACGTCAGAAACAGTTACAGGATTATGAGAAACATGTTACATATCACACGCACACACGTACTCACAGACACACACTGAGGTGTAAATATAGTAATAATCTGCAGTATGCAAATATTTAATTAGTTTGTAATGCTTTAAAATATGTTTTACTTAACAAGTAGATGAAGTAAATAACAACCTGACTATACAATTTTGCGGGATCTTCGTCAACTTTAACTGGAGAATTACAAAAAGATCAAAGTATTGCACTTTACAAAGGGTGCACAATCCTTGGGATGACTGTGGACTCCACGAAGCGCAAACACTAATGACATCGTGGGCCTGTTCTTTTAGTAAAGGAGTGGAATGAGTTATTTTCCAAGCATTATGCATTTTTAAGACTGGATGAATTTGCAGGAAATGATTAGTGTCTGGAATTGAAGAAATGTGTGATTTCCATTTTAATTCCTCATACTCAAATTTTCCAAATTTGTTTGAAAGGAAATGTGGACGTTTCATAAAAGTTATTTAAATAAGTAGTCAATTTATATTTACCAAGTATCCTGTGTAACTCTCTTGCAAAACCAACCGGAACGGGAACACACTGGTTCTTAAAACATAGTAACCTACTTGTTATAATCTTGTAGGGTAAACTCCATGCATGGCAGTGAAGGAGATGTTGTCGAAAATATAATTTATGGATATCTATTCTGGCTTCAAATGATATGGTACCGACTAACCCTAAACAAATAACTTTTCGTGTCCTTTTAGGTAGACATTGTATATTTTTACTGCAAATCTAAAAGCCCTTTCTAAAGCCAATAACTTGTTCTCAGTAATGGTGTTCCATAGTCCACAGCTGTAGAATGCTTTAGATAAGCACAAAGTGTTGACTAACTTCAAACTAGTGGTTGGATTCAATCCGTGTGGGTGGCACCCTGATTGTAATAGTATCATACTTGTAGATTTGAATGTTTTACATGCTTCTAATGTCCGGTCCCAGTTATTTAGATGCTATTTAAAATGATACCAACATGTTTTATAGAATGTGTACGAGGTATTTGTTTCCCATATAAAAGAAGATGTGAGTCTGTCTCTTTACAGAAATTAATCATCTGACTTTTTATCGATGAAAACGTAAATCTCCATTTCAGACTATATTGTTGGCAGATTAATAGCATGGCTTGCATATTGCCAGTTGTAGGGGAGATAACAGCAATATCATCGGCCTGTGTAGGGCATGAAACGTGGACATCTATGATCATAGAACCTTTCTTTGAATGGCTTAACTTGTTTAGAAGATCATTTATATATGAAACGTACAATTTTGAGGAAAGTATGCTACCTTGACAAAGCCCTCTCTGCTGTTTGAAATAATGCGAAAAGGTATTGTTTACAAAAACGCACGATTTGGCGTTGTTGTAAATTCTGTCCAGAATGAGCCATACCTTAGGAAGGATTCCAATTTCAGATAATTTATACAATAAACCTGTGTGCCAAACTGTATCAAAGGCTTTTGAACTATCTAAAAAGGCTATGCAAGTGCCGTCATTACGCTCCTTATAGTTATTTAACAGTTTCTTGTAACACAAAAGAAGCATCAATGCTTGAAAGGCCTTCTTGGTGCAGGAAGGATGAAACATCATGTTACGGATTTCCCAGAGAAGTGGCGGTACTCGCAAGGACGAACATCTGATAGCGGATCACGGTAGCAATCACGACTCTGCCTTGTGCAGAGATACGATTTTCATCATGGAATACGCTTTTGTCGTTCAGATTTGTAGAATTCTGAATTAATACTGTTAATTGATTACCTTCAAGAAGACACCATAATAAAAAGTATTACGACCTAAATAAAGTGTTGTTTTTTTGTTTGTTTAACGACACACTGGAACACATTAATAATTAAACATCGGCTATTGGATGTCAAACATTTGGTAATTCTGACTCGTAGTCATCAGAGGAATCCTGCTACATTTTTCCTAATGCAGCAAGTTCTTTTATATATATGCACTTTCAAACAGACAGGAAAGCACATACCACGGCTTTTGACCAGCTGCAGTGCTCTGTTTAAAATGAGGGAAAAATCAGTTGAATGAATCCACCGAGGTGATTCGAGCATCTCAATCTAGCACTCAACCGACCGAGGGGGCGTGACGTAGCCCAGTGGTAAAGCACTCGCTTGATGCGCGGTCGGGTTGGGATCGATTCCCGTCAGTGGGCATATTGGGCTATTTCTCGTTCCAGCCAGTGCACCACGGCTAGTATATCAAAGATCGTGGTATGTGCTAGCCTGTCTGTGGGATGGTGCATATAATAGATCCCTTGCTGCTAATCGAAAAGAGTAGTCCAGGAAGTGGCGACAGCGAGTTTCCTCTCTCAATATCTGCGTGGTCCTACACCATATAACCGTAAATAAAATGTGTTGAGTGCGTCGTTAAATAAACTAATATTGCCATTAGTCATAAAACTAATATTGCCATCCTTTCTTTGTCCGGTAACCCCCCCCCCACCCCCATACACACACACGCACGCGCGCGCGCACACCCCCAATACCCACAAGCGCCACTACTGCTTATTGTCAATCATATTATCATAAGCCAATATGTGTGAAAAAGATCCTTAATTAACTTTTTCCTAGGTACCATATACAGCTATAATTATTTAATGAACATGTACGCCAGTAACTGTACACCTGTAATTAATTCATGAACATTTTCCATAGGCAACTGAGAAAAAAGATTAACTACACCTGCCACGTGTTATAGTATGCTTCTACGTTATTAATTCTGACACGTAGTGTGTTCATGCACAAGGTGCTCAGACTTTAGCGTTGTACGACTGAGACCAAGTCACAGATATAATTGCCATTTCAAATAAAATGATATACTAGACTTGCATAATACATATACTTCATCTCCTATGTACTGGAATATTAATTTAATCAATATCATCAGTTCATCTATCTTTTGACTTCTGTTATACTATCTCGTTCCCAGCCGTGCACCACGACTGGTATATCAACGGCTGTGGTCTGTGCTATACTGTCTGTGGGATAGTGCATATGTATGAAAGATCCCTTGCTACTAATGAAAACAAATGTAGCGAGTTTCCTCTCTAAGACTATGTCACAATTACCAAATGTTTGACTTCCAATAGCCAATGATTAATAAATCAATGTGCTCTAGTGGTGTCGTTAAACAAAACAATTTTTCTTTTATACTATGAAAACGCATCTAACCATCATTTCCTAATGCACCAACATTACTCAATTTCCTGTTTCACCAACATTACTCAATTTCCTGTTTCACCGTTAAAATGTGTCGTCAACCGCATTGATATAACAAAGTATCATAACAAAAAAATCAATTTCTATAGGTCTATATAACTAAACAAAGAAAGAAATGTTTTATTTAACGACGCACTCAACACATTTTATTTACGGTTATATGGCGTCAGACATATGGTTAAGGACCACACAGATTCTAAGAGGAAACCCGCTGTCGCCACTACATGGGCTACTCTTCCGATTAGCAGCAAGGGATCTTTTATTTGCGCTCCCCACAGGCAGGATAGCACAAACCATGGCCTTTGTTGAACCAGTTATGGATCACTGGTCGGTACAAGTGATTTACACCTACCCATTGAGCATTGCGGTGCACTCACTCAGGGTTTGGAGTCGGTATCTGGATTAAAAATTCCATGCCTCGACTGGGATCCGAACCCAGTACCTACCAGCCTGTAGACCAATGGCCTGCCACGACACCACCGAGGCCGGTATATAACTAAACAATTCAGTGGTGCCCTATCCTCACTACCGCAACACGCCAACAGTATGTTTTTGTGATCTAGAATGGAAATAAACAAGAAATAAATAAACCCAGCTCTTTTCAGAGAAAGAGAATTTAAGCTATGGTCCGTCCCACAGGGAAATCCTTTTTTTCATGCTATGAAATTTACTACAAGTTATTTATTTTTAAACCAATTGTTTTCTAAATTGCACACAAAAATAGGTGAGTTTTTTTTTGTTATTTCCAAAACATTTTTAGTTTTCTTCTTATTTCAAACAAAACTGAAATTAAATTTTTTTGTAGGAGGATGGGACGGACTATAGATGTTTGTTTCTAAAAAAAAAATTTTTTTAAATTTCAGTATTTTCAATTGGTTACTATTGTCAATTTAGTCGTATAATTCAGCCTTTCCTTCTTCCCATGTTTTATATGAAATCTTGGTATAAAACTGGAGTAACTTGAACAATATCAATATAAATTTACAGAAAAGAAGAAATGTTTTATTTAACGACGCACTCAACGCATTTTAATTACGGTTATAATATGACGTCGGATACAAGGTTAAGCATCACACAGATGAGACAGGAAGCTCCCTGCCACCACGCCACATATCGTGATCAACAATAACTCACTTCTGAAGACAAAAATACCCGACATGGAGTCTTGGCTGCATACACTCGCGGATATCATAACCTCTTTTGAAATTAGTTTGGTGCATAGGCGTACGGGCTCCCATTTTGGTAGTGGGACAGGCTGATTTTTGCCCTAATTAAACGGAAAAAGTTAAAGTTAGTTTTGTGCAACACCATTAGAGCACATTGATGTATTAATCATCGATTATTGGATGTCAAACATTCAGTATTTTTGACATATAGTCTTAGAGAGGAAACCCGCTACATTTTTTTTTCCATTAGCAGCAAGGGATATTTTATATATGCACCATCCCACATAAAAGATAACACATACCGCGGTCTTTGTCAAAGACCTTGACAGACCAGTTGTGGTGCACTGGCTGGAATGAAAAAAATACACCCCAGCCCAATGGGCCCACCAAGGGGATCGATCCTAGTGCAACCGCACAAAGGCGAGCGCTTTACCACTGGGCTACGTCCCAACGGTTGTTCAATTAATCCGACACCGGAGACTTCAAACCAAAATAAGCTGTGACAATTAAAAATAACACAATTCTGACATGTAGTCATCAGAGATAACGAGCTACATTCTTTTTTTTAATGCAGCAAGGGATCTTTTATTTCCCTAAAGCTGAATCCTAAATAGACGCAAGCGATTATTTTAGAAATCAGATTTCATTTGCCGCACGTGTGCGACGCCACGGATTTATCTGTCACGCCGTACGCGTGCGGTTAGGATACGACTGAAATCTATGAGAGGGAGACTTGTACTTGAAAAGGAACATACTCCACCAATTTTTCTTTTTTTTAAATTAAAGATATTCAGAGAGGTGTTTTCATGGCGATTTAGTGTTGTTTTGTTTGAAATAGTTTGTGTGATAAACATTTGTGAAATAAAAATGGGACTTCCATCAGGTGGAGGTGGGTGGGTGATGGGACCCCTAGCTGTGACACCCCTGTGGATCCGCTAATGAACAATAATGCAATAAATAAACTTATTTTTATTAAAGAAACAACTTGAATACAAAAACAGCAAGAACAGATGAATATTATTATGTTTGTGTGAACATCATTCAAAGAAACACAGACATACATCTAGTTAGTTCGACGCTTGGTCTAGGAAGTCACTTAACGTGCAAAAGGAGGCGGCAACCAAACCTTTTTTGTTAAAGGTAGAGTAAACTCAAACGAGATTTATGTGTTGGGAAGATGCGTACCCGGACCACCAACACATACTGACACTTTAACAAATGAAAAACGCGTAATTTTAGAGTTAATAAAAAAAACATGATTATTCAAGCCATTTTGTTTCGTTTTTGTGACGTCCGGTGGTACATTTTGGGGCGAAGTGACGTCAGCTCCGTCCATCTGCTCTATGCACAGTGTAAACAAACGCTCTAATTTACGACAAGGCGCATCGCTTTCATCAACCTGACTTGTAAAACAACATAAATGATTTGATAGTATAATAAACTATTTAACTAAATATATTTCAATTTCGTTCTATTGATGCAAATTATAGTATTTTTCTTCTTTTTTTTAAATCCAAAGGAAAAAATGCATATTATTAAGCCTATTGGTATGCTACGTTCGAGCAAAAACGACCACTCACGATACCCAAGTGATAATTTTCTTTTCTTTGGGACTACGTAATTGGTCAGTTTTGTGATTATAGATGGAAGTCTACTTAATCAAGTGTTTTACAGAATTACTTATAGTAATAAAGCAAGACGGCTGATCGATTACGATTAGAGGGATGTCTGTGCGGTTAACACACAATACCCTGTGATCTTAATAAAAGAGGCACGTCTTTTTAGTGTGTCTAGACAGTGTCTGGGGACCGTCTAAATATACACCTGCTAATCAGGAACCACAAGTACAGGCCACGGAAAGAAAAAACCAATTAACTAAGAAAACACTCGATTATTATTTCAGTACGTGGGTTAATTTATGTACAAACCATAATACAGTTATTTTAACACTTTGACAATGGTGGTTTATTTTGTATTAAAAGTAATATATAATTGTTGCTGGCTTACTGGGATGACTATTATTACAGAATATTGCGATGCATCCGCAAAAATCAGGTATGTTTTGTTTCTTCAGTTCGAAGACTAATTCCTGACGTGACACGTTAGGTATTACGTAACCACCAGCTCGCCAGAGGGCGTATTCACTGGAATGATACAAAATGGCTGCGCAGTCACATTTAACCGTTTTATTAATTAATTATACTATTATACTTGTTGATATTAAGCAATAATGTGCATTATATATCATTGAATATGCATACCAGGTCAAATGCCTTGATTGTCCCTTCCTTTAAAGAAAACTATTAAATTTTATAAAATGATACATACTGTGTAAAATAATGGGGGGGGGGGGGGGGGGGTCCAACCCCACTCAATTATTTTAATTAAATTACTTTAAAAATAGCACCCCCCAAAAAATACCAGTAAGAAAAACATTACCATGCATTGTGATGAACACAGTTATTATTATAAACCAATTTTCATTGGTCCAGGTCTTACAGGTATGTCTTGCCTATTCAATTTGTCAAGGTGGGACAACATGCATCAGTGGTTGTCATGATTACTCAGTAACAGAGCAGTACTTTGGATGGGGTAGGGTGGCAGTGTCATCGAAAAAGGAAGGGGGGGGGGGGGCAGTGAGTGGAATGTGGCATATGTCAGTTGTTACCATGTTATCTCCCCAACAACAGCTCTGCTTCATTACATAAAAATGCTTACTTAGCAAATTACATGACATGAGATCAAATCTGCATCACTTTAGCATGGCTCCAACATAATTTGTCAACAACAATTGAAAAAAAATTCTGTAGCAGGCAAGATGCCATCTACAGCATTTTTGAGCCTGCTTACAGCAATTTTAACCCTGTATCTTTTGCAATAAATAAACATAACAAAAATTATCCCCTCAACATACATTCACTATTTTTTATTCAAATGGCAAAACCCCCACCCAACTGCCATCAGTAATGTCTGATCTATGGCAATTCATATCGCAGCTACTGCAATTACTGTCAATAATTTTGAGCCCTGCTTTAACAACATGTACAAGTATTAAACAATGAAAAGTGACCGTAGAGAAAAATCGGGAAAGCTGCGTAGGTTCATGAAAAGTAGTTCTTTATTGTTAACTTTGCATCACCAAACAGGAACCATTTTTCAAATGGGACTGAAATAACAAATTCCAGAGGATTTTATCAATGAGTATTCTCTTTGCTGATAATGATAATGAACAAGTACTTTGGTTGATTATGTCGTTAATATTATGATCAGTGGTCCCTTCCATTGACAGTTACATACAGTTTCAGTTGATTATTACAGTCACTCTTCCCCAAAACATCAAACACAAGTAAAAAGAGAGCATTAAATGGCCAACAGAAAAGGAAAAAAAATCCAGCGAAAAAAGAAATCTTTCAGATTGTTGTCATGCTGCATGTAACTTTCTAACCTCACCTGCTTCCAAAGTGGCATATATCACTCACTGTCAACAACACAGGAGTTACACATAAACATACAATCCTGGATTGATTCACAACTAGCACTACAATTAAGTCTCAAAATATGTGACAAGTGCTTAGTCTTATATTAAAAAAAAAAACCCACACAAGGATCGTATTATCTTAGCAATCTGATGAGAATCAAACAATAGAAACTGTTTTTACTTCAAGGTCAACTACAAATCTGTACTGTGTCATATTAGAATAAGGCATAAATGTTACTTACACTGATGTTGAAAGCAAAATTTGAAAAATACCTAGCTTTTCTATGCTACACAATTGCAGAAAAAACTAAAATCATTATAATCTTGAATTAATATATTATTATCTTAAACAAGTCGTAAAAGTTACAGATCCTAGTTTCAACCCATGATAATTGACACTAAGTTTGGTAAATCTACAAACTTGTGACACATGGATAGTTTACAAAAGAGTGAAATGAGAGTCTGTGATGCTGAAATGGGTAATACCCTCTCAAAATAGTCTAAAACATGTTCTATAACGGTTACTTTTTAGAATTATGAAAAATGTATTTTTTGGTGTGTTACAAACACAAGGATGTCCAGCCACACAGAAGATGTACAAAAATGGTTACTTGATACGATAAAATGTAAGTAACTTCTATTGAAAATTGTCAAAAAGGACTCTAATAATGAAAAAAGTGTTGTAGTGTTTAAAAACTAGGGTCTGTCACTTTAATCATTCAGTCTCTTTGCAGTGGGAAGATATAAAATGTGATCAGAATTCTTTATTTTCGGTGGTACCAACAACTGAACAATGGTAATAACAAAAGTCATATATTTCAACTTGTGATCTTCTATATGGAAATCTCAATTTCCCTTGTTCTTCCTGGCAATCCTTTTAAGTGCTGCCTTCCGAATTCGTAGAAAAAGAAAATGAGCTGCCTTCATTGACACGACCCAACTCACCACATAGCTCTGAAAAATACAAAAACATGTCAGCTCAATATCTTGAGGCATTGTGAACAAACATGAGAAAAACCCATTTTTGTATCTCCCAACTTGAAGGCTTATAACTCTGCCAGTAAGGTACATGATACACCCATCAGGAGTTGGATGGAAAATTATAATATTAATGAATATGTTACGGGTATGATTCAATTGTAATTATGTGAAATGTTTGCAATGTAATAGTATGCGACATACCACTATCCCAAGTTATTCCTACATGTGAGGTTTGATGGTCCTGTATGCAAGATATGGTCAGGACAAGGATTTACTGTTATGTGCAGTACACTGTGAAAAGTAGGTCACAGTGACCTAGTAACAGTACCCGACACTCCAAGTTATTCCTACATGTGAGGTTTGATGGTCCTGATATTGTCCGGACAAGAAAAGGTTAACAGACGTATGTACGGACAACGCCACACCAGAATACTACCCATCATAGATGGGCATATAATAATAGGTAAATCACAATGAAAGTCAAACTTGATCTGTAACAGAACTTGATAAAGCTATATACATTGTGCAAAAATCATCCGGAAAACTTAAGTGGGACAGACAGATGGATGGACAGACCTTTAATACATTTAATGATTAAAATATGTAGAAAATTATTAACTTTTTAAAAGAATAATGCATATTTTAAAATGAATAAACAAGATAGAAGACACATAAAGTAGAGTTGTTGTGTGCAGACTAACAAGAAGGAAGGAACCATTTTAATTACGGTTATATGGCGTCGGACATATGGTTAAGGATTACACAGATATAGAAACCCGCTGTCACCACTTCATGGGCTACTCTTTTCAATTAGCAGCAAGGGATCTTTTATATGCACCATCCCATACACAGGAGTGCAGACAATTCAGGGACAAATCCAGGCAATATCAAAAGGGCACCTTTCTAGATTCTGCCACAAAAATATCGGGTGTGCATATTAGTGCTGACTGAATCTGATAGTTCAATTCACTGTAGAAGATGGGATAATGATAAAAAATAAATTGTTGCTGAATTTTTATTTTCAAAAGAAAGGAAGGAAATGTTTTATTTAAAGATGCACTTAACACATTTTAATTACGGTTATATGGAGTCGGACATATGGTTAAGGACCACACAGATATTGAGGGAGGAAACCCGCTGTCGCCACTTAATGGGCTACTCTTTTCGATTAGCAGCAAGGGATCTTTTAAATGCACCATCCCATAGACAGGATAGCACATACCACAACCTTTGATGTACCAGTCGTGGTGCACTGGCTGGAGCGAGAAATAGCCCAATCCCACTGATGGGGATCGATCCCAAACCTACCGCGCATCAAGCGAGCGCTTTACCACTGGGCTAAGTTTCGCCCCCTATTTTCAAAAGAAAAACAAAGATAAAAAATATAACTATTTATTTAGTACTTAAAAATTAGTGAAACCCAGAGGAAAAAACAAGAATGGATGGATGGATGATCGAAAGAGAGAGAGAGAGAAAGAGTGAGAGAGAGAGAGAGAGAGTGAGTGAGTGAGTGAGTGAGAGAGAGAGAGAGAGAGAGAGAGTGAGAGTGAGAGTGAGAGTGAGAGAAAGAGAAACGAGAGAGAGAGAGAGATGAAGAGAAACAGAGACTGACATTACCTGTACTGCATGTATCCAGTAGCCATTTGTTGACGTGGACAGTCCTAGAGTGGCGAGTGCAGAACTCACGAATGTATTGGGAGATGGTGTTATTAAATTTGTCTTTCGAATTCCACTCAGTTTTGTTGCAACAAAGTTAGGTCGAACAACCTATAAAATAAAAAAAGTGTTTCAATACAAAACCAGCATTATGAGAGTACTGCTAAAGCAATACATGTCCCCTACCGAACTCAAATGTGTTTCTATCTCCTAAATTCTAGGGCCATACTTCTGTGAAAAGTGGGTAAATCACCATAAAAGTTGAACTTGATCAGCAACAGTACATGATAAAGATATATACAAAATTAATTTCATATCAATATCTTCAGGCATTACAAAACAAAAGTCTGGAATTTTTTTATATCTCCTAAGTTCAAGGGCCATAACTCCATCAAAAATGAGTAAATCGCCATAAAAGTCAAACTTGATCTGTAACAGTACATGGTAAAGCTATACACAAAACTTCACATCAATATCTGAAGGCTTTCTAAAAAATTCATCCGGAAAACTATGTGTGGAACAGACGAACAGACAGACAGGATGGAGATGAAACCTATAGTCCCCTCCGGTTGGACAGGTAGGGGACTAATAATACGATAATATTCAGTGTGTAATCTGACCAGAAAATATTTTCTTTAGCCGAGACAATACAGCAAAATACATTCTCAAACTATTTAATTTATAAAATAACTTTCAGTTGAATACTGTATTAAACAGACATTGTTTAAGCTGTCACGTTGCCAAATTGCCAAATATGACTTATTAATTTTAATGTTAAATTTTGCAATCTGTTTCACTGAAATGTTGCTATATTACTAGTTCTCGAAAACCATCCTAACTCAAAAACCATACTATTTTAAATTGTGGCATTTCAAAATAAAAGCACGCAATATCGACCATTGATGTAACAACAAGATTGTTTAAGGAGCCCTTTTTGAACATATAATAAAATAAATATTTGAACAAAAAAGATAACAATTATTTATGTGCACAATACAATGTAACATTACAGTTACACTGCATTCTTACACCATACTGAATACCACTTCAATATATATATACTCTTCAAAAAAAGAAACGCAAAAGGGTACAAATGGGTTATAACTCCGATTTTATGTTTCCTACCGGTTCATGCTTTGTGAATATAAGGTCATTGCATGTCCCAAACACATTCCCACGGTTACATTCGATAAAACGCAGCTACTGTACAATAAAGTTCCAAAATGTGAATATTCGCAAAAACGCAGCCACGTGCAAACCATGTCACCACTGCACGTGCGTTGTCTGCACGTGCAACATGAACACCGACAGTATAAAAGTGCAGGGTGTTCGCTTGCCTGGTCTCTGTATCTGGCTGACAGTTGACAATCCAGGACATGCCACGTCTCAGTGAACCGCAGAGAAACAATGCCATCGGCCGACTAGACACAGGCGAATCCAGAACGGCCGTTGCCAGGGCATTCCATGTGTCCCCAAGCACCATCTCCAGACTGTGGGACCGTTACCAGCAACATGGATCAACACGTGACCTCCCTAGATCCGGTCGACCACGGGTCACTACCCCCGGGCAGGACCGCTACATCCGGGTACGCTACCTTCGGGAACGATTGACTACTGCCACCTCCACAGCCGCAGCAATACCAGGTTTGCGCAGGATATCCGACCAGACCGTACGGAACCGCCTACGTGAGGTAGGAATTCGTGCCAGACATCCAGTTCGAGGTGTCATCTTAACAACACAACACCGTCGACTCCGACTGCAGTGGTGCCAGATTCATCGACAATGGCCTCAACTGCGATGGAGACAGGTGTGGTTCAGTGACGAGTCCCGATTTCTGCTCCGACGTCATGATGGAAGATGTTGCGTGAATAGGCGTCGTGGTGAACGTTATGCGGCAAACTGCGTGCAGGAAGTGGACAGATTCGGCGGGGGTAGTGTCATGGTGTGGGCAGCCATCTCACACACTGGCAGAACTGACCTGGTCCACGTGCAGGGCAACCTGAATGCACAGGGCTACATTGACCAGATCCTCCGGCCACACATCGTTCCAGTTATGGCCAACGCCAACGCAGTGTTCCAACATGACAACGCCAGGCCTCACACAGCACGTCTCACAAACGGCTTTCCTACAGAACAACAACATTAATGTCCTTCCTTGGCCATCGATATCACCTGATTTGAACCCAATTGAGCATCTATGGGACGAGTTGGACCGACGCCTCCGACAGCGACAACCACAGCCCCAGACCCTGCCCGAGCTGGCAGCAGCCTTGCAGGCCGAGTGGGCCACCATCCCCCGGGACGTCATCCGTACTCTGGTTGCTTCAATGGGCAGGCGGTGCCAGGCAGTTGTCAACACACGCGGAGGCCACACCCGGTATTGACTCCAGATGACCTTGACCTTGGTGGTGTGTCCTATCACTTACTCACAATGGACTAGAGTGAATTGTGAACAATCCTGCAACATTTGGTAATTATCGGACTCACCATTCAATAATTAAATCAATTCTCCAAATGTTACGACAATGTGGTTTTGCGTTTCTTCTTTTGAAGAGTATATATATGTATGTATATATATGTATGTATATATATCTAATGTATGTGAAAAATAGATAATGTAATTTCTAAACAAGACTTCTAAGCAATAAATAATGGATCCCCACTCAAGTCTACTGATAGACTAGTCTGATTAATTTAGTTTAAAAACATGTGATTCACTTAGATAAGAATATAGTACGTTTTTTGAGAGATGGTAGAAAAAAGAAAAAAGAAAGAAATGTTTTATTTAAGGACGCCCTCAACACATTTTATTTACGGCTATATGGCGTCAGAAATATGGTTAAGGACCACACAGTATTTTAGAGGAAACCCGCTGTCGCCACTACATGGGCTACTCTTTCCGATTAGCAGCAAGGGATCTTTTATTTGCACTTCCCACAGGCAGGATAGCACAAACAATGGCCTTTGTTGAATGGTAGAAAAACAGACAGATGTTTACTACCAGCTGGAACATTTCTTCAAACAAAGACAACAAGAGAGTATGTGGTAAATGTTATATACAGTGTAACTCCTCTAAACTGGACACCCTTGGAACCAAGTACATAGTCCGGTTTTCAGAGGTATCCGGTTTAGAGAGATTTTCTTCTTCACAGATATTTAAAAACGGATCAAGTGAAACGTCTAGTTTTGAGGGAATTCCGGTTTGATTTTAAGGGGTTGCACTGTATACATTTTATTACTAAGTGAAAAAAGCAAACATTACTGTTGATTACAAGTTAGGGTGACATTTCCTGTTAGTTGTACTGTTTTCGAGTAAACAAGGATAACGTTAATTCCTGATGGGGTATGAAGGGATGGTAGGTCTTGTAATTATTATAAGTGTGTGTTATTAACTGAAAATTATTGGATTATGACGTACAAGTTAACTTGAAAATGACTGCTCCACTGCACGAAAGTTACTGCAAAGCACAATGGCTGTAAATAAGTTTCAGTTGAAAAAGATGTTTAAATGTATTTTAATGTAAGAAATAGAATATTATATTTGTGTTTGTTGAATACAATTTATCCTACAACTTGTTTAAAAATCTATCTTAACTCGCTTTTGCTCATTATTCATTTTAAAACAACTTGTCCGATAAACAGTTTCTAACATCCACTCATGTAGTGTTCTCTCTTTACTCCTGACTGCACTTGACACAATGTGATTAATTCTGGGACAGGCCCAACTACACTGAAGATAAGTCACTGATCATGTAATACCTGTACAGTTACTCCTTTCCCATGCACCTCCTCATGCAAACTTTTAGAAAGGTAATCCACATATATCTGCAATACAAAGAAATACTAATAGATGTTATATGCAATATAGATAATCCACGTAAATCTGCAATATGAAGTAATCCTCACTAACACAATGCAATACAGATAATCCACATACATGTGCAATATTTAGAGAATAACTAACTTGCTAAGAAGAATTACAAATGATCTAACTCAAGTGATCAAATGTTGTAAACCCGAGCCTTAAGACAGTAACTTGTTATTCCCTATTTATCATCCACTATAGGCTTTTGTAGGAGACTTCACTGGCATTATAATTTGCGGTATCTCCTGCGATATTCTCCTAGGAGACATCGCTTCTTTTGTTATGTCACTGTATGTTTCAGAGCTAAACCTATCATTTGTGAAGTCACGCTACTGTCGTTCTGCTAGTTAACGAGTCTACCACTGCCAAATTCAACCCACATTACTGATGTTGTTTACAATTGTTGCAAATGAAAAGAATGATAATGGAGGATAAAAAGAATACCCCCGTGTCTTGTAATATCACAATTTATTACCACTCGATAAAAGTATAAAAATCCTCGGCAAGCCTTGAATTTTATACACTTATCAACTCGTGCTGATAAATTATTATATCACAAGACACTCGGGGATTATCCTCTATGTATTCCATTACAAATTAACCATGTGATAGGTACCCTTTACAAGGAAAGCTGTATTACCTTCGTAGCTGAGTAAATGTTGAACAGTGGCAGAGGTTGTTCGGCAGCTCCGGATGCTATGTTAATCACATAGCCTCGTCTTCGCTGAACCATGTCTGGCAGAATAAGACTGGTCATCTGATTAACAAACACAGAAAAAAAGGAATGTTTAAAGCTGCAATCTCTCCTCTCCATCCTACATGTATAGCATTACTAATGCAACACAGTGTAGTCAGGGGAGATAACCACCATATTATTTTCAATCTCAAGTGGTACTTGAACACTACCCGTTTATCAGTTCCAGCTTAGCGTTAAATAAACTTGTATATTTTTCTCACTCGTTTTGTCAACTGCTTTTATGCACCACAGATGTTTCTTCTTCTTAATTTTTAATCCATTGCCAGGTCCGGTGCAGATACAAGTTGTTTCAAGAAGAGGGAGCAACTTAAAAAACATGGGACACCTACAGGACTACACAAATACATTATGCATATGGTAATCTTCCCATAAATTATTTAATTATCTAGCCATTCAAAATACTACATCTCTCCTAGAAAAAACCAGGAATGTATTTCTTCATTAAACTTTAGATTAAGTTAGTTGAGAGTGGATGCACACCTCATGCCCCAGTCCTTTGCATCTACACTTGATTGATGGTATTTACAAAGCAACCCATCTGGGCCTGTGCTTATAAACGTTTTAGAGTCCAGACTCAATCTCTAAATTAGTAATTTAACTATAATACCAGTAATCAAAATTTGACCAAATATTTATTTTTAAATGTAACCCAATTTTCTTTTTTTATGTTATGTTTGGGATTTTGTAATTAAGGCACATATTGCTTAGGTAAAATTGGCCACATAATTATCCTTCCCCCTTCCCCCACACCCCTCCCATCCCGGAACCGGTCCCTGGCGATGTCAGGTCGGATCCGAAATGGGCGTGCATGAACCTATTTCTGAATATGGGCATGTAAAAAGAGTTCCCATACCATAACGACGTCACACGCATACAATTTGTATGGCGTTGTCATGACATTAGCGTCCCAGACTCTAGACTGTAAAAGTTTTACAAGCACCAGGCCTGATATAACATTCTCCATGAATTTTGAATATTCATTAGGTCAACTCTAAAAAAAAAGCACATTAATTAATTCATCATGTTGCGTTGGATGCTCTGAAACCCACTACATCTTCTAGTAGCATCAAAGGTTCTTATATATGAATTTTCCCATACAGGGCAGGACATACCACACTCTTTAATATTCCAGTGATGGGACACTGGTTGGGATGGGAATAAAGCCAATCAATGAACGAGTCCACCGTGGGAATTCGATCCACCAAGCACCTCAGGTGCACACTCTACTAACTGATTTAATATTCCAGTGATGGGACACTGGTTGGGGTGGGAATAAAACCAATCAATGAACGAGTCCACTGTGGGAATTCGATCCACCAAGCACCTCAGGTGCACACTCTACTAACTCAGTTAGATCCTGTCCCAAACTCTAAACAAAACAATAAACTGTGAGAGTTAAAATGTGCTTTTGTTTAACAACACCACTAGAGCACATTGATTTATTAATCATCAGCTACTGGATGTAAAATATTTTGTAATTTTGATACATAGTCTTAGAGAGGAAACCTGCTACATTGTTTTCGTTAATAGCAATGGATATTTTATATGCAGCATCCCACATACAGCCTTTGATGTACCAGTCGTGGTGCACTGGCTGGAATGAGAAATAGCACTGTCGGGGATCATATCAAGCAAGGTCTTCACCACTGGGCTACATCCCACCCCTACCCTGTGGCAGATGTTCGTCCCTGTACGTACCATTGTAACTGATGACATATTCACATGGATCATGTTTTGTAGAATCTGAAACACACAAATACAAAGTACTTTAATAAAGGAAAGGAATGTTTGTTTAACGATACCTCAAGACATTTTAAACTATGGTTATTTGGTATCTAAAATATGATTATTTGGACAAAGAGAACAGTTAATGCAATAAAAATTTTTTTACTTAAAACATAGGAAGGAAAGAAGAAATGTTGATTTTTTAATGAGGCACACATTTGTATGTACATTTATACAGCACTGGAAATATGGTTAAGGACCACAAAGATAACGAGAGGAAACCTGCCATTTCAGAGGCAATTGGTTTCTATTAGCATAAAAGGGATCTTTCATATTTACTGACAGGATAGTACATACCATGGCCATTGTTACACCAGTCATGAAGCAGTGGCTGGAATGATATACAGCCCAATGGGCTGGCCCACCGATGGGGATTAACAACACATCATGTATGTGCTTTAATACAAGACTACATCCCGCCCCTCATACAATATGGGTGTACTTTGTGGAAACCAAACTGAAAAATGATTTCAGGCAAGATGATCACTAGAGGTTCATTAGAACAATAGGAGGAGGAAGACAGATGTTATCAAGATGATCACTAGAGGTTCATTAGAACAATAGGAGGAAGAAGACAGATGTTATCAAATGTGACAACTGTTGCCACAACCAACACCTACTTCCCATGCTTACAACAGGGATCGAATTTAATGATGGCCATGCTGCAAATTGCCCTAGTCATATATGCTCGAAGGTCCTGAAAATTAAACAGAATCTAACGGCCAAACTGGCCATGCCTTATTTTTCACCTTAGTAATTGATCATCATTCACAAACTTCAGGGCTTCTAGAATTTTTATAAAATCCACTAGCCATGGGATCGGTGATTTTAAAAATTGACTAGCCACGATTAAAAATTCACTAGCCCTACTTTACTTTAAGTTAATACAGTCTTACTAAATAATAGTAATAATCAGATATGTCACCTAAAGAAGGAGATAGAGCTTAAAAACACTAACATTGGGGGGTTGGGGTGGGGGCATGATATTCATATGTACAAAATAAGACTTAAATGCAACATTGACAAAAAAAAAATCACTAGCTGTCGGGCATGGCAATATTAATTATTTACTAGCCCAACATTAAATACCACTAGCCATGGGAGTGGGACTACCATAATTTAGAAGCCCTACGTTTGTGACAAACGCGACTCCCCAAACATTGTTTTATTACAAAAACATAAAACTGTTAACTCTTATTTATTTTTCAATGGGTGCTGTTGTGTTGTATTAATACTTGTTGAAAGTTGCCTTGTTGCCCTGCCTTTTGGTCATAATGCCCTAAAAAAATCCATCGATCGTGGCCAAATTACCGTGCCTTCTTATTTGCCAAATTTGTTAGTTATACACAACACTGCACTCAGTAGATATAGTTGCCTTCTTTTCTCAGACAGCCTTCTACTTTCAAAAAGGAGGTGAAAGAATTTGTTGTTTTGAACAGAGAAAATATTAATTAAATTGAAAGACAAAGAAATATTTACTACAAAGCTGCGTTATTGACAATGATCAATCCTAAATGTAATATAAATGTTAATAAATATTACTTATTAAACATCTGTTTTTAAAAAGGAAAAAAGATGATGCATGGAGTAGCTATATCAAATATATTAGTAAAAGTGAAAAATAATGTGTATAATTCATGTACCCGCCATTAAACGCCCAAGTACTAATTTGTTGGAATATCTCGAAGCTCTGAGGCTACGTAACGAGTACCTGATCTCTGTCTGGAAGCTCCACGAAGTACTCTGGATACGGGAGAGCCATGCCGACATTATTCACTGGAATAAAACAGACATATATAACTGTTAGCAAGGAAAGGAATGTAGATTTCAGATGTTATTCACTGTAATAAAACAGACATATATAACTGTTAGCAAGGAAAGGAATGTAGATTTCAGATGTTATTCACTGTAATAAAACAAACATATATTACTGTTAGAAAGGAAAGGAATGTAAATTTCGGATGTTATTCGCTGTAATAAAACAAACATATATTACTGTTAGAAAGCAAAGGAATGTAAATTACTTACTTAATAAAACAACTTGTATTATTGTTTAAAAAAAAAGGAATATAAATTTGAGATGTTAGTCACTGTAATAAAACTGGTATTATTGACAAGGAAGAAATGTAAATTATGTTAATGTTTGCTTTGTTTAACACCACCACTAGAGCACATTGATTTATTAATCATCAGCTAGTGGATGTCAAACATTTGAAAATTTTGACAAAAAGGCTACTTTTAGTGAGGAAACCCACAAAAATTTTCCATTAATAACAAGGGATCTTTTATATGCACTATCTAACAAACAGGATAGCACATACCACGACCTTCCAGTCATAGTGAACTGGCTAGGAAAAGAAATGTAAAGTTTGTTATTCACTGTAATAAACAAACTACTGTTAAAAAAGAAAGGAATGTAAATTTGAGATGTTATACACTGTAACAAAACATATCATTGTTAGAAAGGAAAGGAATGTAAATTTGAAACAGTGCAACATATTTTATGTGCACCATCATTCTGCGTGTGTGTTGGTTATGCACATTTAAATCTATACAAAGTGCCAGTTGGTTATGTGGTCAACAACTACATGATCTAAATGTCACTTTATTGGTCCAGACAAGGACTTCCTTTAATGTGCAGTAATGAGTGAAAGTAGGTCACAGTGACCTAGTTATGGTACACATCAGACAGGCATATAAAAAAAAGGAGGTAAGCGTAAAAACAATGTAGAGCTAAACAAAAAAAGCTGACAAAAGCACTAGAAAATGAACACCTATATCTCACTTGCTGTTGCAAAATTAAGCGTAAACAACCAACTTACCCAGAGTGCCAATTTCAAGACCTTTTATTGCATCTCTGATCTTGTCATAGATCTTGCTACAATCCGTGAAGTCTGCGGCAATGGTGCACGTCTGAACTTGGTACTTAGTTTCTGAAATAAAAACATATATTTGGATTACTGTATTACCATGATCTGCATAATATACAGTTTAGACAAAACAAAAGAGAGAAACTTAGCAAGACCAAGCCTAATTTGTTCATAACACTCTATAATCCTCAGGGCTATCTCTGCCACTCGCCAATTGCGAATTTCAGGAACAATTGGCAAATTTTATTTTAATTCGGCTAAAACATTTCATGTAATAATTGGTATTCTGTTGAATAGTAACAGTGGATTTTGCATATTTAAAGATAACATGGCAAATTGTTTTGCTAACCCAGAGCTAGCCCTGAATCTTGTTTTTAGCATCATACCATGACATTGATAATTTTCAACTTCAACAATAACAAATATTTCAGTCACCACTAATACCCACACTACAGGAAGAAACCAGACAGTACCCCCTTTCTATAATTTTCTGGTTATATATGCATGTGGTGATGGGTTTCTTCCTGTGGTGTGAGTATTAGAGGTTACGATGTGAAATATTTATCGGCAAACTCGAAAATGATCAATGTAAAGGTATTTAGCATCAAACATAGGGTGGTGGTTGTATCAAAGCAGAAAGTTTGCCTACACAGTGGTAGGCAGCAATTCCGTGTTTTTGCTATACAGTTATGTCTGATGGCAGACAGCAATCACAACTGTCCAAATGTCCATCTAACTCTTGAATGGCAAATAGATAGATAGAATAGAATAGAACAGATGTTTAACGACACCCCAGCACAAAAGTACACCAGCTGTTGGGTGTCTTGAATGGCAGAGTACTCGGGCTAGTATACAGGCAGCTTGTGAGACAATATACATGTAACCAACTGGTGATTAGTGACTTTTGTTGGTCATTGTGAATGTGTGTGATTTTTTCAAAATAATATGCAACTAATTTAAAAAACAAAACATATTTGTGTGGTGTTGTGATGCATACAGCCAGTTGCCAAGACTATATACATACAGTGAAACCCCTCTAAACCGGACAGCCTTGCGATGACAGAAAAAGTCTCGTTTTGAGGGGTATCTGGTTTAGAAAGGTTCTTTTCTGTATTTATATATGAAAAGGGACTGCAAAAAATGTCCGGTTAAAAGGAAATCCAATTTACAAAGGGTCCGGTTTTGGAAGCTTTCACTGCACAATGGACTATAACCACACCGTTATACAAACAAACAAACATAGGCCATATTTTAAGTTCAGCACTCACCAATTTCTTTAGCCAGCTCATCCAGCTTGCTCTGGGTTCGACTGATAAGCACAACATTGACACCTTTCTTGGCAATCTGAAAAACCCCCACAAAATCCTACATGTATTAATCTTAACACAAACTTAAAGGGAGAGTAAACTGAAACTAGAGCCGTATGTATTGGAAAGTTGCCTACCTGGCCCACCAACCCATACTGACACTTTAATAAATGAAAAATTTGTAATTTTAGAGTTAATAAAAAAACGTGCTTATTCCTACTAACTGGAAGAAGCCATTTTCCTTTCTTTTTGAGGCTTCTGGTACTGTAGCTTGGGGCAAAGTGACGTCAGCTCCGACCAACTCCTTTATGCACAGTGCAAACAAAAGCAGTAATTTACGACAAGGCCCTTCTCTTTGATCAATCTAACTTGTAAAACAACAAAAATGACATGATAATATAATAAACCATTTAACTAAATATATCTCAAGTCGCATTAATGGAACGAAATGGGGTTATAGTTTTTCTGTGAAATAATCCAAAGAAAAAATGTACGCTGTTAGGCCTATTGGAGCAAAAACAACAACCCACGATACCCAAGTGATAATTGTCTTTTCTTTGGGACTACGTAATTGGTCAGTTCTGTGATTTTAGATGGGAAAGTCTACTTAATCAATAGTTTTACAGAACTATTTACAGTAATAAACCATGTCCATTGCCATTTTAGGGGCAACAGGTAATATCATACAATACTGGTATGTATTTTTGTGTCTAGACAGCAGTAATTAATTGGCTGGTCTGGTTACCTATCAAAAACACACCTGCCAATCAGGAATCACAGGTAGAGGCAACTAACAGAATAGACCAATTAACTAAGAAAACACTCTGTATATCATTTCAGTACATAGGTTAATGCATGAACAAAACATGGTATAATTATTTCGACTTGTTGTGTAGCCACTTTGACAATGGTGGTTTATTTTGTATTGAAAAATAATATATACTTATTGCTGGCTTACTGGGATGTATATTATTACACAACATTGCAATGCATGCCAATTTTATCATCCCACAAAAACCAGGTTGATTTGTTTCTCTAGTTCTAAGACTCATTAAGTATTACGTAACCACAAGCTTGCCAGGGGCGTATTCACCGGAATGGAACAAAATGGCTACACCTGTTATATATAATAGCCGTCACATTTAACCGTTTTATTAATTAAATATAAGAATATACTTATTCAGGGTTTCAGCCAAAGGGTAAAATGTGTATGGCGTAATACCCAAAAATGTTTGCAGACTTGTTTTTTAAGTTAACCTTTTGACAAAATTAATTACTCTTATCATTACTGTATGATTTTCTTAATCCTAACCCTAAACATAACCCATTTTTCTTTCTGGGGGAGGTCCCCCATACCCCTGGTTTACTGTGTTCGCATTCAATTCCATAGCGCCATACCCTAAAATTTCTTTCTGGCAGAAACACTGTTGTTGATTTTAAGAAATAATGTGCATTATATATTGTTGAATAAGCACACCAGTCCAAAAGTCTTGCTTAAGCATTCCTTTAAGACTTTTTTTTGAATCAGATAGGGGTCCAGGGTGTGCACTTTATGGTCGCCCGATTGCCCATGGCGAGTCAAAATAGCGTCGGGCAAGTAAAAAATTCTGCATATTGCAGGGTTCGAACTTAACGATCGCCCGATCACCCCTGGCGACTAAAAACACACAGTAAGGTTGCCTGCCTGGCGACTGATTTTTTAAATCAATAATTAATAAATAAATAAAAGTACAGCTATGTAACATACTTTGCACCATGAAAAAGTGTAGGTCTGCTTTTACATATAAACCTATGCCCAATATAAGAATAGGTGTAAGGTAAGTTAAGTGGCATGTAAAATTGGGCACAAATTCATGTCGACAAGATTCAGACCTGGTTATGTGTACACGTCATAGATCGTATCCACTGAACATTATATTTTCGTTTTTTTTAAAAATTATTATTATATCATTGAGATGGGGGTTGTGTCGGTTATACCAGTGCTCAACGTTTGGTGAATGCAAGCATCTTTGTTTCTTGGAAATTATATAATCCTATTATCTAATTTAATATGAAACGCTAAGCGATTTCGCAAACCTAACACGTGCATAGCTCGTGTCCTAACATGTGTGTAGCTCGTGTTCTAACTTCTAACATGTGCATAGTTCATGACCCATCACGTGCATAGTTCAAAATAAATGTTTTCTCTTATAATATGTTGCAATATTGTTGTTTTTTTAGAAAATTATTATTTGATGGCAACTCAAACACCAAACCAAACACCCATCGTCACTGCAAATGATGCCACAGACAATCATTCCAAGACTGAACCTTGGTCAAATATTCCACGTTTGATTGTGTGGATCCCGTGACAACATAATAGGCCCTAATTATAATTTAATTACAAGTTTGCAATATAACTAAAACAAATTCTGTTTCCTTCTTTTAAGTTGTTATTATTGTTTGTATGCTATGATAACATGTTTTTAAAGTCCAATTTAAGTAACGAAATTCTGTCGCGGGTCATTCAAAAGTTGTACGGGCTAGTCAAAGTATTGCTTTGAGTGGCCCGATTGGCCAGTCAAAAAAAATCCCAAGTGCATACCCTGGGGGTCATTTAACAAATTTTATGCTCTCTCTCTCTCTCTCTCTCTCTCTCTCTCTCTCTCTCTCTCTCTCTCTCTCTCTCTCTCTCTCTCTCTCTCTCTCTCTCTCTCTCTCTCTCTCTCTCTCTCTCTCTCTCTCTGTGTGTGTGTATTATAAATTTGTGTATCAAAAATGCATGTATGTGTATTACAAAACATTATATTTATGTTGGGGAGATGGGTATTAAAAATGACACATTTTACATTACAAAAGTTTTGAATGCCACTCACAACCCACCTCAAAGTCTCTCATATCAGACTGATATAAATATATACTTACAAGTTTTGCTATAAAAAGTAGCAACACATCTTAACAGGTCACCTTTCACTTGACTTGACAGTGATCAATACTAGTACTTACCTGTACATTTAAATAATACCTTGCCATGAACATGTTTTTCTTTACTAACCTGGAAAGCGTATGCTTTTCCAATACCATCTGTACATCCAGTCACCACTGAAAATAATAATAAAAATATAGATTTCTCACAAACCCACTGGATAACTATAACATGGTTCAGAGATATTTATTATCACATCCATGTGATCACCACCATGTGTGGAATATCTATTTACAAGCTTCAAATTTGGCAAATTTGATGGAAAAAGAAAAATGTTTTATTTAACAACGCACTCAACACATTTTATTTACGGTTATTTGGTGTCAGACATATGGTTAAGGACCACACATATTGAGAGAGGAAACCCGCTGTCACCACTTCATGGGCTACTCTTTTTGATTAGCAGCAAGGGATCTTTTACATGCACCATCTCACAGACAGGGTAGTACATTCCACAGCCTTTGATATACCAGTCGTGGTGCACTGGCTGGAATAAGAAATAGCCCAATGAGCCCACTGACAGGGGGTCAATCTCAAAACTGACTGCGCATCACGCTACAAATTTTATTAAGTATTTC
The DNA here is from genome assembly GCF_016097555.1 of Gigantopelta aegis. Taxonomy (NCBI): domain Eukaryota; kingdom Metazoa; phylum Mollusca; class Gastropoda; order Neomphalida; family Peltospiridae; genus Gigantopelta; species Gigantopelta aegis. The sequence goes on along the minus strand of NC_054707.1, from coordinate 72,385,448 downwards.
ACAGTGTTCACATAGAAAATGGTCCTTGAATGCTTAGGTGCGCCGATACTGTAATTATTGTTGCGTGAAGAATTTATAGTTTAAAACAAGATGTCAAACGTGATTATTTATAAATATATATTTCCAAATAATTATTATTAAATGAAGAAACAAAAAAAGTTAAAATAAAATAAAATTCCACGAGGTCAATTCATTTTCCAAGGAGTTTTAGCACGTCATGTACCAACATACCATAAAATTTAAGCACTTTCCAGGAACACTGTAGGGGTTCTTAAAGGAAAAAAAGAAGGTCTTTGAGCACAAAAGTTCCGACACCCCGCAAGCGCACACGCGCCTGAGACCACAACGATACTATAAATATTAAAATAATGAAATTACCAGCCCATGCACCGGCTTTCTTCAAGTCTGCTGAGAGACCAAGCGCTGGCCCAACGAAATAAGTGGCAATCCCACGTCCAACAGTCCACATAAACTTGCACAAAACATACGCGGAGGCAACTAAACCAAAAGCAGCCAACTTGCTACTGTTGTCATTGTATAAATCTGCAAGGGTCGCTGCCATCACAACTAATTCCAACAAACCTGAAAAATCACGCGTTTCTATCGTATCAAAGTACAAATTACGCAACCGGATGTTCCGGTTCCCTTTGAGGCAAATATAGCAAGAAGACTGAGTATCCGTAAAGTTTGCCCTTATAGGTTGGACTATACCAATTCAAATCCCATAGGCGACCATGTTAACGTTTGCGTTTAAAAACACTATATGCAATATATCAACCAAACTGTGACCCATAAATATCAGTACTACAACCCCTACCTCAAAGTATTAACTGCAGAAAATGGTACCTTTCATGGCTCATTTTCGGTATAACCAGATGTTTCTGCAACACCCCTAGTTTCGCACAAAATTTTAGTACTTTTTTTTACAGGTACCCCATACATGTTCCAAGCACAAGGCTACTTGACACGGTGGTACTACATCAAATAAAATTGCATACATTTTTAGCCCAGATGAAACTAATTTTTTTTACAACCAACACACTCACATTTATAACCAATCACAGGACTTGTGGTGTTAACTTCTCTATCAAAAGTTCGGTACACCTCGAACTTCGACCCAGCCGGAAATTAATTGGTATAGTGCAACCTATACTGATAACACACATGTTTCAAAGGTGGTGAATCATGTGTTTTTATGACAACCAGGATCTGGTGTCTTCTGACATAAACTGACAACCTCACTGAAACTGTTGTTTCTACAGTGCAACCTAATTTAATGTACACCTCACAAAACACATGTATTTTGTACAGTTTTGTACAAATGCAATATGTCATATTTGAAAAAATTATTTTTTTTTAAAATAATACTCCTGAAGATATTTATTGTCAGATGTGTGTGTGTGCTCAGCTATATATGTAGAGACAGCATGGCTATTCAGAGTACCTCAACTCCTTAAACTTATTCCATTGAAACACATGTACTTGACTGACCCCTAGATTATGAAGACCTCAATAGGCACATCAAAGAAATATCAGTATTAAAAAAATACAATGTCTGAGGAAGGAAAAACCAACATGACTGCATCTGTATGAAGTAATGACTTAATGTCCTGCACATCACTGTTGGAAGAAAATCCTGTATGCTGAGTGTGGGCATCTTCAAGTTACCATGTGCGGGAATTTCAAATCCATCAGCTATGCAGATTTTCAAATTGGACCATCAAAACCATTGGCAGCCACCAATATTCCTGACTATATTTTATGTATACCCTACTGTAGTTGGAGGTTTTAAAAATTTGTTATATCTGGAATTATCATGCAGCTTTCGCATATTTATTTTTGATTCATTAGTAAAAAAACCTGTTTTTAAGTGACATAATTACCCGAACATCTATTTTATTGCATTATTTTTTCTAATCCAGATCAATACAATATGTGTATTGGATGTATTCCTACAATCTGTAATCCAGCATATCATTTAGCTATTAACATTGGATAATACAGCATTAACAATAAAATAAATCATCAAATTACACCAAGGTAGATAATCAAATCTGGAAAAATTTGTTCCAAAATCTAGTATACACTTAAAATACACTTCATGGGAGCAAACTAAGTGATTATTTTTAAAAAAGAGTTGATCTGGAGACCTAAAGATATGTTTAACAAGCTTATTGTTATGTATAAATGAGAACAGAAGGCACAATAGTGACAAAAAATATAATTATGGGTTTGGTAAAAAAATTCTTCAAAGTAAAAAAATGTTTCCCCTAAAACTACAAATTTGTCTAAAATATGACTTAGCACCCTATAAATATGCCAAAAGGACAATAAAATCAAGGTCTTTAAAAAGTTAAGCTAACAGAAGTACACACATGAAACATTAACTATGTTTATAGAAGTTAAAGACATTATCCCAATATTGGCACATGTTATTTTTTAATATAAAAATAAATTGCTATTAAAATCTAAGTTCAGACTGCCTAGATCTATTAACATATTTAAGAGCAGTTGTATATGGCAAGTCAAACACCATGTAAATAAGAACATTCAAATCTGTATAGTATGAATTATAGGCCAAAACCAACTTTTCCTCAGTGCTAATTTTTGTTCAAACTCCATTCAGAGCTATGTACAGTAATTATTGTCAAGGTCAAGGTCATTGTGAACTTGCATGGCCGAGTGACAGCTAATTAATCAAATAGTGTAGTTTTAATTTAATTAAATCACAAAAATCATGATCTTTTTTATTATGCACTGAATATGTGCTATAGGTTGGACTATACCAATTCAAATCCCATAGGCGACCATGTTAACGTTTTGCGTTTAAAAACACTATATGCAATATATCAACCAAACTGTGACCCATAAATATCAGTACTACAACCCCTACCTCAAAGTATTAACTGCAGAAAATGGTACCTTTCATGGCTCATTTTCGGTATAAACCAGATGTTTCTGCAACACCCCTAGTTTCGCACAAAATTTTAGTACTTTTTTTTACAGGTACCCCATACATGTTCCAAGCACAAGGCTACTTGACACGGTGGTACTACATCAAATAAAATTGCATACATTTTTAGCCCAGATGAAACTAATTTTTTTTACAACCAACACACTCACATTTATAACCAATCACAGGACTTGTGGTGTTAACTTCTCTATCAAAAGTTCGGTACACCTCGAACTTCGACCCAGCCGGAAATTAATTGGTATAGTGCAACCTATACTGATAACACACATGTTTCAAAAGGTGGTGAATCATGTGTTTTTATGACAACCAGGATCTGGTGTCTTCTGACATAAACTGACAACCTCACTGAAACTGTTGTTTCTACAGTGCAACCTAATTTAATGTACACCTCACAAAACACATGTATTTTGTACAGTTTTGTACAAATGCAATATGTCATATTTGAAAAAATTATTTTTTTTAAAATAATACTCCTGAAGATATTTATTGTCAGATGTGTGTGTGTGCTCAGCTATATATGTAGAGACAGCATGGCTATTCAGAGTACCTCAACTCCTTAAACTTATTCCATTGAAACACATGTACTTGACTGACCCCTAGATTATGAAGACCTCAATAGGCACATCAAAGAAATATCAGTATTAAAAAAATACAATGTCTGAGGAAGGAAAACCAACATGACTGCATCTGTATGAAGTAATGACTTAATGTCCTGCACATCACTGTTGGAAGAAAATCCTGTATGCTGAGTGTGGCATCTTCAAGTTACCATGTGCGGGAATTTCAAATCCATCAGCTATGCAGATTTTCAAATTGGACCATCAAACCATTGGCAGCCACCAATATTCCTGACTATATTTTATGTATACCCTACTGTAGTTGGAGGTTTTTAAAAATTTGTTATATCTGGAATTATCATGCAGCTTTCGCATATTTATTTTTGATTCATTAGTAAAAAAACCTGTTTTTAAGTGACATAATTACCCGAACATCTATTTTATTGCATTATTTTCTAATCCAGATCAATACAAGTATGTGTATTGGATGTATTCCTACAATCTGTAATCCAGCATATCATTTAGCTATTAACATTGGATAATACAGCATTAACAATAAAATAAATCATCAATTACACCAAGGTAGATAATCAAATCTGGAAAATTTTGTTCCAAATCTAGTATACACTTAAAATACACTTCATGGGAG
>NC_054707.1:72351329-72381068 GCF_016097555.1 Gigantopelta aegis | reverse complement strand
TCAGTGCTAATTTTTGTTCAAACTCCATTCAGAGCTATGTACAGTAATTATTGTCAAGGTCAAGGTCATTGTGAACTTGCATGGCCGAGTGACAGCTAATTAATCAAATAGTGTAGTTTAATTTAATTAAATCACAAAAATCATGATCTTTTTTATTATGCACTGAATATGTGCTATAGGTTGGACTATACCAATTCAAATCCCATAGGCGACCATGTTAACGTTTGCGTTTAAAAACACTATATGCATATATCACCAAACTGTGACCCATAAATATCAGTACTACAACCCCTACCTCAAGTATTAACTGCAGAAAATGGTACCTTTCATGGCTCATTTTCGGTATAACCAGATGTTTCTGCAACACCCCTAGTTTCGCACAAAATTTTAGTACTTTTTTTTACAGGTACCCCATACATGTTCCAAGCACAAGGCTACTTGACACGGTGGTACTACATCAAATAAAATTGCATACATTTTTAGCCCAGATGAAACTAATTTTTTTTTACAACCACACACTCACATTTATAACCAATCACAGGACTTGTGGTGTTAACTTCTCTATCAAAGTTCGGTACACCTCGAACTTCGACCCAGCCGGAAATTAATTGGTATAGTGCAACCTATACTGATAACACACATGTTTCAAAAGGTGGTGAATCATGTGTTTTTATGACAACCAGGATCTGGTGTCTTCTGACATAAACTGACAACCTCACTGAAACTGTTGTTTCTACAGTGCAACCTAATTTAATGTACACCTCACAAAACACATGTATTTTGTACAGTTTTGTACAAATGCAATATGTCATATTTGAAAAAATTTTTTTTTTTAAAATAATACTCCTGAAGATATTTATTGTCAGATGTGTGTGTGTGCTCAGCTATATATGTAGAGACAGCATGGCTATTCAGAGTACCTCAACTCCTTAAACTTATTCCATTGAAACACATGTACTTGACTGACCCCTAGATTATGAAGACCTCAATAGGCACATCAAAGAAATATCAGTATTAAAAAAATACAATGTCTGAGGAAGGAAAAACCAACATGACTGCATCTGTATGAAGTAATGACTTAATGTCCTGCACATCACTGTTGGAAGAAAATCCTGTATGCTGAGTGTGGGCATCTTCAAGTTACCATGTGCGGGAATTTCAAATCCATCAGCTATGCAGATTTTCAAATTGGACCATCAAAACCATTGGCAGCCACCAATATTCCTGACTATATTTTATGTATACCCTACTGTAGTTGGAGGTTTTAAAAATTTGTTATATCTGGAATTATCATGCAGCTTTCGCATATTTATTTTTGATTCATTAGTAAAAAAACCTGTTTTTAAGTGACATAATTACCCGAACATCTATTTTATTGCATTATTTTCTAATCCAGATCAATACAATATGTGTATTGGATGTATTCCTACAATCTGTAATCCAGCATATCATTTAGCTATTAACATTGGATAATACAGCATTAACAATAAAATAAATCATCAAATTACACCAAGGTAGATAATCAAATCTGGAAAAATTTGTTCCAAATCTAGTATACACTTAAAATACACTTCATGGGAGCAAACTAAGTGATTATTTTTAAAAAAGAGTTGATCTGGAGACCTAAAGATATGTTTAACAAGCTTATTGTTATGTATAAATGAGAACAGAAGGCACAATAGTGACAAAAAATATAATTATGGGTTTTGGTAAAAAAATTCTTCAAAGTAAAAAAATGTTTCCCCTAAAACTACAAATTTGTCTAAAATATGACTTAGCACCCTATAAATATGCCAAAAGGACAATAAAAATCAAGGTCTTTAAAAAGTTAAGCTAACAGAAGTACACACATGAAACATTAACTATGTTTATAGAAGTTAAAGACATTATCCCAATATTGGCACATGTTATTTTTAATATAAAAATAAATTGCTATTAAAATCTAAGTTCAGACTGCCTAGATCTATTAACATATTTAAGAGCAGTTGTATATGGCAAGTCAAACACCATGTAAATAAGAACATTCAAATCTGTATAGTATGAATTATAGGCCAAAACCAACTTTTCCTCAGTGCTAATTTTTGTTCAAACTCCATTCAGAGCTATGTACAGTAATTATTGTCAAGGTCAAGGTCATTGTGAACTTGCATGGCCGAGTGACAGCTAATTAATCAAATAGTGTAGTTTAATTTAATTAAATCACAAAAATCATGATCTTTTTTATTATGCACTGAATATGTGCTATAGGTTGGACTATACCAATTCAAATCCCATAGGCGACCATGTTAACGTTTGCGTTTAAAAACACTATATGCAATATATCAACCAAACTGTGACCCATAAATATCAGTACTACAACCCCTACCTCAAAGTATTAACTGCAGAAAATGGTACCTTTCATGGCTCATTTTCGGTATAACCAGATGTTTCTGCAACACCCCTAGTTTCGCACAAAATTTTAGTACTTTTTTTTACAGGTACCCCATACATGTTCCAAGCACAAGGCTACTTGACACGGTGGTACTACATCAAATAAAATTGCATACATTTTTAGCCCAGATGAAACTAATTTTTTTTACAACCAACACACTCACATTTATAACCAATCACAGGACTTGTGGTGTTAACTTCTCTATCAAAAGTTCGGTACACCTCGAACTTCGACCCAGCCGGAAATTAATTGGTATAGTGCAACCTGTTTGCCGAATCATCGTATGATTGCAATTTAAATTATTTTGGTCTAATTAAGGTCCTGAGAACACGTCTCATGTCATGTACCAAAGTGATGAATCCAATAAAAATTTATTCCTTACAAAGAATCAATCAAATAATTCGTTACAGTAAAAATCGCAAGTATCACAAGACCATAGGGCATGATAGGCTATCTAGTCTAAATTAAATGGGGTGACAGTACATAAAGAATTTGGGCACAGTAACAAGCATTTAGATATTAACCTGGGGCGTCGAAAGCGGTACGGCTTGTACGGCCATGGCCCTTTTGGAGCCAGGAACGTTTTTTCCCCTCTGTTCCTATGGCGCTCGCATAACAGGCCTATAGATTTCATCATAGTCATACACATTGCTTTCGCGGCCGTACCAACTTTTAATTGCTTCTAACGCTCTGTCGTTACGTCAAGCTGTTGCTGCCCTTTATTACTGCTTTATAAGGGTAAACCAAGAACTAATCACACACTTCGTTTAATATGAGATGAATTTCTAAATGGACGACCTTACTTCTGGAAAAATATTTTAGCAATTTGTGAAAAAAGGATGATGGTGGTTTGGATTCGGTGTTAGTATTAATAAAACAATATCATCTTTTACCTGGTATAAAAACTCAAACTAAAAATCAAAGAATCTGATCATAAATTGTAAACATGTATAAATAAAATGTATGAATATAAAGTAAACAATGGCGTCCTGTTAAATATTGATATATACGGCCATGTAAACCCGATCAAACTGGTTTTGTTTTGTATTCTCAAAATAATAACTGGCATAAAATATTTCATTAAAAAATGTCATTTTAACAATTCCATTTGAAGTAAAGTCATGAGGTACTTTTACCTTTGTAAAGTGGAGAATGTTTCCTGATTTTCTTCAAACAGACCTCAAATTTTGAAGAGAAGTTTTTAAAAGGTTTTTCTTGTTCGAATGTGATGCAGTCTCTGACTCAAAACAGCAAGTAACCAAAAGAAACCTGGACAGGATTAGTGAGTAAAGTGTTCACCTTATGAAACCTGTACAAAGTTGTGGAGTTAATTAAACCCCAAGCTGAAAACCAGTGCAAGGAAACAAATACCACCAACAATGAAAATGTACAAACGACCAGTATACGAATGAATGATTTGTTTATGTTTAACGACACCACTAGAGCACAATGATTTATTAATCAGCAGCTATTGGATGTTACACATTTGGTAAATTTGACATTTTGACATTGTTCCATTAATAACATGGGATCTTTTATATGCACCATCCTACAGACAGGATAGCACATACCACGGTCTTTGATACGCTAGTCGTGGTGCACTGACTGGAACAAGAAATAGCCCAATCAGTTCAATGGATCCTACGAGGTGGTTCGATCTCAAAACTGACTGCACATCACGCTACGTCCCGCCCCTGGAATGAATGAATGAATGAATGAATGAATGAATGAATGAAAGTTTTACGACAAGCCAGCATAAAAAAGAACTGTTGGGTGTTACGGTAAACAAATGCATGAATATATTAGAATATATGTTTCCATCCTGCATCCACAGCCTCAACCCCACATAGTATACAAATTATATTATATTTAGTTTATTACACACCTCCAAACCAACACACAAAACAAAACAACTCCCCCACCCCCCCGTCACACAAACCCTAACTTATTGCAACAAAAAAAAAAAAAAAAAAAAAAAAACCTACTTAAAAACATCAAAGTTATGTGTCTCAAAACATGGTAACATTTACAGGCACGACGTAGTAGGGTAGCTGGGGGCTTTAGCCACACCAAATATTCTGAATCAAAAACGTATTATATACATTTTCATTTGGCATAATGAATTTATCTTCAAGCATATATAATTTTCAAAATTTCCCACGGTAGCCAATGAAGAAGAAGAAGAAGTTTATTTTCTTTATCGACACCACTAGAGCACATTGATTAATTAATCATCGGCTATTGGATGTCAAACATGTGGACCGGCCTCGGTGGCGTCGTGGTTAAGCCATCGGTCTACAGGCTGGTAGGTACTCGGTTCGGATCCCAGTCGAGGCATGGGATTTTTTAATCCAGATACCGACTCCAAACCTGAGAGTCCGCAAGACTCAATGGGTAGGTGTAAACCACTTGCACCGACCAGTGATCCATAACTGGTTCAACAAAGGCCATGGTTTGTGCTATCCTGCCTGTCGGAAGCGCAAATAAAAGATCCCTTGCTGCTAATCGGAAAAAGTAGCCCATGTAGTGGCGACAGCGGATTTCCTCTCCAAATCTGTGTGGTCCTTGACCATATGTCTGACGCCATATAACCGTAAATAATATGTATTGAGTGCGTCGTTAAATAAAACATTTCTTTCAAACATGTGGTAATTCTGACTCGTAGTCATCAGAGGAAACCCGCTACATTTTTCCTAACTCAGCAAGGGATCTTTTATATGCACTTTCCCACAGACAGAAAAGCACATATCACGGCCTTTGACCGGTTGTGGTGCTCTGGTTGGAATGAGAAAACCCCCAATCAGTGCAATGGATCCTACGAGGTGGTTCGATCCTGCGACGCAAGCACCTCGAGCGAGCATTCGACCGACTGAGCTAAATCCCGTCTCCGGTAGCCAATGATCCCCTAAAATGTATGTAAACATGCTAGCAAAAGAGTCAAACCATTTCAGTTCAATGTTTTAATATGAAGTCCTACGCACTGCAAAATAAGATATTTTTATTATTAATATCCATGATATTTACGAATGAAATTGTAAAACATTAATTGATTGGATCGTACAGTTGCTCATTGTAGTAATGATTTCGAACCTTCATTGGATCCAGCAGTTTGCTACATAGCTGTGGTGTTAATATATTCAGCGCATAAACGTATTTGTATACAGCAGTTATAATCGTGAAAAGTAGTGTTCGTTCGCTAATTTGCTATTCGAAATATTCGAATAGTAATTTCAAGTATTCGAATATCTGGAGTTTCTAAAGGAGATGTATAATGCGGTTTCTTTTAATTATTTCATTTCAACTTATTTTCGTGCTTATATCCAATTAAGGTTCAAGCACACTGTCCTGGACACACATCTCAGCTATCTGGGCTTTCTGTCCATGGCAGTGGGTTAGTTGTTAGTTGGTTAGTGAGAGAGAAGAAGGTGTAGTGGCCTTACACCTATCCATTGAGCCCTTAAGAACTCGCTCTGGGTGGGAGCCGGTACCAGGCTGCGAACCCTGTACCTACCATCCTGTAGTTCGATGGCTTAACCATTTATTTAATTGTTAAAATAAAAATAGTTAAGACAGTAGAATTTTGTTTTTAAAATATTATAGAAATAATCCTAGCTTGTTTAAAATGAAAGGTATGCTGTTTTTGTATAATGCATCATTATTGAAAAACCTTGCTTTATTGATGTTTAAAACCAATCTTATTCTGTGAACTTGTGAACAGATATTTCTCACATTTGAGCTATTTTGATTACGTACTCGGTATTCAGTATTAACTATAGATATTCTGGATTGACGAGTGTTCTTGTCATGTATTTACATTGTCTTCTTGTTACATACTGTAATGTGTCTGAGTGTTCTTAAATACATCCACCAGAATCCGGTTGGTCGAGTTCAAAGCGCGTCACGAAATCATTTACAGTTAAGCTTGTTGATCAGACAGAATGCTACATTTTCTAGCAAAAACAACCAACCAACCAACCAACCAATCAACCAACACACACACACCACACACACACACACACACACACCACACCACACACACACCACACGCACCCCCCACACACACACACCACGCACACACACACACACACCACACACACACACACACACCACACACACCACACACACGCACACCACACACACACACACACACCACACACACACCACACACACCACACACACACACCACACACACACCACACATACCACACACACCACACACACACACACACCACACACACACACCACACACCACACACACCACACACACCACACACACACACACCACACACATACACACACACCACACACACACACCACATGTACCATACCCTTGTATTGAGGTATGTACCATGCCTTTGTATTGAGGTATGTACCCTGCCTTTGTATCGAGGTATCATGCCTTTGTATTGAGGTAGGTACCATGCCTTTGTATCGAGGTAGGTACCATGCCTTTGTATCGAGGTAGGTACCATGTCTTTGTTTCGAGGTATGTTACATGCCTTTCTATCAAGGTAGGTACCATGCCTTTGTATCGAGGTATGTACCATACCTTTGTATCGAGGTATGTACCATGCCTTTGTATCGAGGTATGTACCATGCCTTTGTATCGAGGTAGGTACCATGCCTTTGTATTGAGGTAGGTACCATGCCTTTGTATTGAGGTAGGTACCATGCCTTTGTTTTGAGGTATGTACCATACCCTTGTATTGAGGTATGTATCATGCCTTTGTATTGAGGAATGTACCATGCCTTTGTATCGAGGTATCATGCCTTTGTATTGAGGTAGGTACCATGCCTTTGTATCGAGGTAAGTACCATACCTTTGTATCGAGGTATGTACCATGCCTTTGTATCGAGGTATGTACCATGCCTTTGTATCGAGGTAGGTACCATGCCTTTGTATCGAGGTAGGTACCATGCCTTTGTATTGAGGTAGGTACCATGCCTTTGTTTTGAGGTATGTACCATACCCTTGTATTGAGGTATGTATCATGCCTTTGTATTGAGGAATGTACCATGCCTTTGTATCGAGGTATCATGCCTTTGTATTGAGGTAGGTACCATGCCTTTGTATCGAGGTAAGTACCATGCCTTTGTATCGAGGTAGGTACCATGTCTTTGTATCGAGGTATGTACAATGCTTTTGTATCAAGGTAGGTACCATGCCTTTGTATCAAGGTATGTACCATACCTTTGTATCGAGGTAGGTACCATGCCTTTGTATCGAGGTAGGTACCATGCCTTTGTATCGAGGTATCATGCCTTTGTATTGAGGTAGGTACTATGCCTTTGTATGGAGGTAGGTACCATGCCTTTGTTTCGAGGTATGTACCATGCCTTTGTATTGAGGTATGTACCATGCCTTTGTATTGAGGTATGCACCATGCTTTTGTATCGAGGTATGTACCATGCCTTTGTATCGAGGTATGTACAATACCTTTGTATTGAGGTATGTACCATGCCTTTGTATCGAGGTAGGTACCATGCCTTTGTATCGAGGTAGGTACCATGCCTTTGTATCGAGGTAGGTACCATGCCTTTGTATTGAGGTAGGTACCATGCCTTTGTATTGAAGTAGGTACCATGCCTTTGTTTTGAGATATGTACCATACCCTTGTATTGAGGTATGTACCATGCCTTTGTATTGAGGTATGTACCATGCCTTTGTATCGAGGTATCATGCCTTTGTATTGAGGTAGGTACCATGCCTTTGTATCGAGGTAGGTACCATGCCTTTGTATCGAGGTAGGTACCATGTCTTTGTATCGAGGTATGTACCATGCCTTTGTATCAAGGTAGGTACCATGCCTTTGTATCGAGGTATGTACCATACCTTTGTATCGAGGTATGTACCATGCCTTTGTATCGAGGTAGGTACCATGCCTTTGTATCGAGGTAGGTACCATGCCTTTGTATCGAGGTATGTACCATGCCTTTGTATCGAGGTACCATGCCTTTGTATCGAGGTATGTACCATGCCTTTGTATTGAGGTAGGTACCATGCTTTTGTATCAAGGTATGTACCATGCCTTTGTATCGAGGTATCATGCCTTTGTATTGAGGTAGGTACGATACCTTTGTATTGAGGTAGGTACCATGCCTTTGTATCGAGGTATCATGCCTTTGTATTGAGGTAGGTACCATGCCTTTGTATTGAGGTAGGTACCATGCCTTTGTATTGAGGTAGGTACCATGCCTTTGTATTGAGGTAGGTACCATGCCTTTGTATCGAGGTATCATGCCTTTGTATTGAGGTAGGTACCATGCCTTTGTATTGAGGTAGGTACCATGCCTTTGTATTGAGGTAGGTACCATGCCTTTGTATTGAGGTAGGTACCATGCCTTTGTAGTGAGGTATGTACCATATCTTTGTATTTAGGTATGTACCATGGCTATATATTGAGGTATGTACCATGCCTTTGTATTGAGGTATGTACCATGCCTTTGTATTGAGGTATGTACCATGGCTATATATTGAGGTATGTACCATGCCTTTGTAGTGAGGTATGTACCATGCCTTTGTAGTGAGGTATGTACCATGCCTTTGTATCGAGGTAGGTACCATGCCTTTGTATTGAGGTATGTACCATGCCTTTGTAGTGAGGTATGTACCATACCTTTGTATTGAGGTATGTACTATACCTTTGTGTTGAGGTATGTACCATGGCTATATATTGAGGTATGTACCATGCCTTTGAAGTGAGGTATGTACCATACCTTTGTAGTGAGGTATGTACCATGCCTTTGTATTGAGGTATGTACCATACCTTTGCATTGAGGTATGTACCATGCCTTTGTATTGAGGTATGTACCATACCTTTGTATTGAGGTATGTACCATGCCTTTGTAGTGAGGTATGTACCATACCTTTGTAGTGAGGTATGTACCATGCCTTTGTAGTGAGGTATGTACGATACCTTTGTATTGAGGTATGTACCATACCTTTGTAGTGAGGTATGTACTATGCCTTTGTATTGAGGTATGTACCATACCTTTGTATTGAGGTATGTACCATGGCTATATATTGAGGTATGTACCATGCCTTTGTAGTGAGGTATGTACCATGCCTTTGTATTGAGGTATGTACCATGCCTTTGTATTGAGGTATGTACCATGGCTATATATTGAGGTATGTAACATGCCTTTGTAGTGAGGTATGTACCATACCTTTGTATCGAGGTATGTACCATACCTTTGTATTGAGGTATGTACCATGGCTATATATTGAGGTATGTCGTGAGACATTACTAGTCTGGTTGAAACAGGAAGATAACCAACTCCATCGAGAGCGACCTAGCCTGTCACCCATCGCACATCGGTGGAATGTAGCTGTATTTTGTTTAACGACACCACTAAAGCACATTGTTTTATTAATCATGGGCTATTGGATGTCAAACATTTGGAAATTCTGACAGAGAGGAAAACCGCTACATTCGTTTTCCTTTAGTAGCAAAATATCTTTTATATGCACCATCTCACAGACAGGATAGCAAATACCACGGACTTTGATATACCAGCCGTGGTGCACTGGCTGGAACGAGAAATAGCCCAATGGGCCCACCGACGGGCATCGATCCTAGACCAAGAGCGCATTAGGCGAGCACTTTACCATTGGGTTACATCCCGCCTTCCCTCCACAGTGAAAGGTGTTTGGTAAATATTGGTTGTTTTTATTTCATTATAAGTGGGAGGGGGGGGGGGGGGGGGGGTGGGCGTAGCCCAGTGGTAAAGCGCTCGCTCGACGCGCGGTCGGTCTGGGATCGATCCCCATCGGTGGGCCATTGGGCTATTTCTCGCTGCAGCCAGTGGACCACGACTGGTATATCAAAGGCCGTGGTATGTACTACACTGTCTGTGGGATGGTACATATAAAAGATTCCTTGCTGCTAATCGAAAAGAGTAGCCCATGAAGTGGCGCAGCGGGTTTCCTCTTTCAATATCTGTGTGGTCCTTAACCATACGTCTGACGCCATATAACCGAAAATAAAATGTGTTGAGTGCGTCGTTAAATAAAACATTTCTTTCTTTCTTTCATTATAGGGGAGGGGAGAGGAGGGGGTCAGAGTCTCGAAAATCATTCCCTGCAAACAGTCTAAATGGCTGCTCGGTCGTGAACTCTGTTACAGTCATGAAAGTTTGCGTTTACGTCAGTTATGTTTTGTAACTCAGTCCTACCCAGCATGAGAGAATCCGGAGTCGTTGGGTTCTGGAGATGTGCACAAACCCGAGCGTTGTAAGTGCCATACCTTAATCCATGCGTGTGATCAATGTCCTGAAAACACAGCCAGACAAATATACTCTTCAAACAACGTAGGGGAACATGAAATATTAATGTTAATATCAACTATTAGACCGAACATACGGTTTGACCACAGACATCCTAGTAAAGAACTTTCAGGTCTGTTTATCAACACACCGAAACACATTCCATAGTTTGCACATGAATACGCAGTACACGTGCGTGGGGTATCATTCTCAATTTTGATCAATCTGATTAAAATTAGCTCTACTGGGTCTACCAGTAGATCTAACAGCATTGCGTGGACTCCCATGTCCAGTTGACATTTCATCTATAAATAACAATTTAAATATCGACCAATTACACTTGGCCTTTTATAGCGTTATTCGGGAGCATACAAATTCTAAAAATATCGGGCGAGACTATTTATGCAATAGGCGAACTTGTTGGTCTATTTCAACATTGAAAAAACCCCAGGGGGAAAAGTGCAGTAATAAACTCTGGATTATATACTGGTATAAAATTTTTTATAGCTATACCATCACAGGGTTTGTTTTCCGTCTTGAAACTAATTTTATATAAGATTTTAAATTGCAATTAGTTTCCGGCATACTTCGTAATTTACCCGAATCATTTCGTATACCCTCGGCATAATCCCGAATGTTTTCAAATTCTTTTCAAATCACTGCATTTCCAGTCTGGAGCTCGACGCGGTAACACGTGTTTGTTTCGCTTGTGCACACTGCACGTGCTTTCGCGGCTCGACTTGGGGATCCTTCACTTCGTTGTTTTTGTCAACGAAGTGAAGTTTTCTACTGGGATATATGCGGCCATTGGAACTGATTGAACGCTGGAACGCTTCTCGTTTCGACAGTCTGCACCACCAGGTTGGATTCTTTTTTAGCGAGATATCTTGCCTCCACGTCATTTCTCCGTCTGACTAGGTTGACTCGTTTTTTTTCGTGACTCGTATGACGGCCATTCTGCAGAACGCCACGGTTGTTCGCGTTTAGTCTCTACATGTCCGAGCCTGTCCTAGCAGCACTGGAAGATTGCCCGCCCCACTCTAAGAAGAAATAGGAAGCGGGGTCGGCCCCTACTACTCTTTTGTAGACTTTACTTTGTTTTATTGTAATACCATCTTGTATCCTCCGGAGTCGGGCCCATCCGCACCACTATACCAACCCATGACGACTGGACTATA
Source organism: Gigantopelta aegis (assembly GCF_016097555.1). Classification (NCBI taxonomy): domain Eukaryota; kingdom Metazoa; phylum Mollusca; class Gastropoda; order Neomphalida; family Peltospiridae; genus Gigantopelta; species Gigantopelta aegis. The sequence goes on along the minus strand of NC_054707.1, from coordinate 72,369,194 downwards.
CCCTAATCTGATTCTCTCTCTCGTTCAGACGGATCCGGCTTATCAAGATCTGTATTTCAGCACAGCACTACACCTTCAACGTCTATTGACTGTCAATCTAGGGGTTTTCTTGACGGGATGCAACCCATCTCGTCCCTACAAGCTGTGCACCCTAACGGCCTTAACGAGGCCACTCACGTGGACATATAGATCGGACTTTAAACGTTTAGACCTTCGTTCAAACGTTTATGTCGATTTTCTTTTTATTAATTAGTCCGATCCTCTCTTCTTTCTCTTATTTATTTTTGGACTGTCCTTCTAAAATGCTCCAAATTATATAAATATTCGACAGAGCAGTCAATTCTTTTTATTTTTGGATTTGTTTCTTTTTAAAAAAAATTTGTTAACTTTTTTTACTAATTGCTATTTTCAAAATTCTTCCCATTTTCAACTCTAACCCGCCCCCCCCCCCCCTCTCCATCCCGAGTCAGGCCACCGATCTTATTTAATTTCTTTTTGACCACCCGATCTAATCTAGCGACCAAATTTAATGAGTAGACTTTTCTTTATTAATTATATTAATTAGAGATGCGCATCAAAGTTTTAAAGGCCCACTATTTAATTTTTGGATGTAAATTTCAAAATTATCCGCTTAATTTTTTTCTGTCCCGGGACAAGACCCTGGCTACCAGAGACAGGCACCGGGACGGACATGCTCGAAACTCTAGTGGTATATGAGTGTCACGGGGATTCTATAATTCCCGTAACTGAATAAAACACGATTATCAAAAGTATCTCTCCTAACTGTATATCTATTAGATCTCTCTGTAACAGGCTGTTAAACCCTAGTATGGCTCGTCTCTAGGTATGATCAGAGATACGATCTTATATAAGTATATATTATTATAGCCCGTTTAGCTCACTAGAAACACAACAAAACACAATACACTTTGGAATCTGTATTATCCTACGCTGACAAATGTACAGCCGTAGTAGTAAATTAATAACAGCAACAATAACAACCCAGAACTGATCACTTAATTAGTTAATCTCTAGGTGTCTAGTTACACAATATGCGAATCACTTCACCGTTACACCACACCCACACGTGTGATAATTGAGAAACGCTTACAGGAGAAGTTAATTAATAAAGGAATTACAACACCATTCCTAACTGGTTAATTTTTAATTAACCCTTACTACTCGTTCAGTAACGTGTGATAATTGAGAAACGCTTCTTGGGGAACTTAATTAATAAAGGAATTACAGCTCTATTCCTAACGGGTTAATTTTTAATTAACCCTAACTACTCTTTCAGTAATCTTGTAACACAGAATTAATACTTATCACAATAAAGACAATAACCTACAGTTTACCCAGGTCGTCTAGGATGACTGGCTAAGCTTTATATTACCAAATACTCGTATAATGTTAGAACAAAAAGTCTACGATTTACTTCGTCAGATGACCGAAGACACTGTCTAAAGAATATTGGTATAATACAGTATTAAAATATTTAAAGTCACATCAATCACATCAAGGTTATACACAGAGCAGAAATGATATTTACCAAGTCCTAACGGACTACGTTCGTGATGCCCTGGAGCCGTCCTAATGCGTTCTCCTAGATATCTCTAAATTCTAGCTATTTATTATAAATTCAGAATTGGCCTGGGGGTACAAGGCGGTACCTCCCCCTATCATCCTCTACTAGCGTCCGTATATTTCTCTCTGATCGTCAGACTTACTGACGCAATCGTCGCCAAAATCACGGTTGTAAGCCCGCACTCGCAGAGGTATTACGTAACTACTCGCCACATGGCCTCCACAGCGGGACTAAGTGCATATTGGAATGTCCGATCGCGCGAAGTATTACGTAACAAGTTGCCCACTTGGGCTACGGGCAATAAACTGCACACGGTCCTCTAACACAATTAAAATCGCCACAGGCGAAACAAATTTAAGAGAATGTACCGTCACACACCCCCACCTCAAAAAGGATATTTCCTCTACTCTAGGAATAGGGAAATATACTACATTAAAACAAAAAGGTGCGTTAACGACGCATACGGACATTTATAACACATGTAATAATAAGGTGACTACCAGTAATCACACTGAGTCTCTGAGTCCCTGGTATACAAATAAAATATATATAAACAAAACAAAAATAAAGAATGTGAACACATTATCATAACGTTCAACTTCGGGACAGGGCATCAGCGATTACATTGGATGTGCCCTTGATATGTCCAATGGTAATTGGGTATTCTTGCAGAAGAAGACTCCATCTCAAAACTCTCTGGTTGGAGGCTTTCATTAGGATGGTCCAGTCCGTCTTCGTCTTCTTGGAACAGCACAGCTCCAGCACCCACGTCACTGGCACCCACAGCTAGCTTGAACGGCATTCGGTAGTCTGGTGCTGCCATCACGGGAGACGAGTAGCGCATCTGCTTGATACGGTTGAATGACTTCTCGCCTTCACCTGACCAATGGAACTTCGTTTTCTTCCTTTTCAGCGTCGCACGTTTTCCCGGTTTTCTCCGATAGGCATGATGTCGAATCGGTGTAGCGTTGGGTTCCAAGCGCACATCTTGGCTTAAGGTATTGGTGACCGTTGGAAAGTCCTGACAAATGGAAACATTGTCTTGTATCAACGTAGTCAGCTTTGCTCGCTGGGGGCTGTCAAGGTGCTGTAGATAAGAACTCAAGTCTGCAAGAATCTGGCTGTTGGTTAACTTGATCTCAGCAGCCTTGACGTCATCACAGGAAATTGAGTGACTCTCAATTTGGACAGGCAACACTGGAACTATCGGCAGTCTGTCAAAATAACCTTTTAGCAAATTGATGTGACAATACCTACTTTTCCTAACCCTATCAGGAGTGTTTATCACATACCCTGTCTCATTAACTCGTTTGAGCACAACATAGGGCCCGAAATACCTGTTCTGCACAGAACCCCGTTTAATGGGAAGGTACAGCAGCACCTTGTCCCCTGGTTTAAATTCCCGACTCCTAGTCTTCCTATCAAACTCTGATTTTATTTTGCTCTGAGCATGGCTCAGTTGCTTCTTAGCCTTCCTATCAAACTCTGATTTTATTTTGTTCTGAGCATGGCTCAGTTGCGTCCTAGCTAGTTCGGTCGCCGGCAACCTCCGATCTCTAACTCTCTTATTTATTAATACTCTCTCAGTTAACAATGTAGTGCGAACTGCCAACAATTTTGGATCAGCCCCCTGCTCTAGAATTAACTCTTGTCTATTACAAGGTAAATCCCCTCTATCAAAGACAACTGGTTCAATTCCCCTCTGCGGAGATCAACAGGTTCCACCACATTTAATTCCTCAGTTGACTTGTCTACAATTTTACTGATAACCTCATCCACTCCAAGTTCATGGCTCACACACGTATCAGACAAATCACAAATATCCTCTGCGTCTTGTGCTAACCTACTGGTCATATCCCTAGACATTACACACGCAGGATATCTAATCTCATCAACCTCACTCTCTTCTACTGGTAAAGGGCTGTCTTTAATTAACAATTGGTCACATGTCGGCTGACAACACTGACTAGTCAAATCATTACCTAACAAAACTCCTATGTTTTCAACAGGCAAGTCCTTCACAACACCCATAACGACTGGTCCCGTCACAAACTTCGAACACAAGAAAACCTTATGTAACCGGACAACCATTTTTTCTCCAGTAACCGAGGTTAAAACCAAACTACGTCCTATGTCTGAATTTTCAATACCAGCTAAACACTCTTGCGTGATCAAACTCTGACTACACCCGGTATCTCTATAGATTGATATAGCCTTAGGACTCTATTCTTGTTTCACATCACAAACCATACCAGTGGACACATACGGGTTTACTTTCTCTGCCATGGGACTAACCATTAACTCTCTCGCTAACGGAGCTGACCTCACTAAACCGACCACTTGCGCATTATCGCGTTTCCTTTTAAAACAGTCCCCGATAAGATGGTTATCCTTTTTACAGTAACTGCAATGTGGACGAAACGTTCGTGCATTGGCTGATAATGCAGGTCTATCCTTACTTTGCCCACCAGGTGCATTCCTGGCCTGACTAGCTGACCAACTAGATGACTCTCCCCGATAGTTACTTTCCCGGGAAAAACCTGGCTGAAATTTCTTCTTATCACCCTGTTGTAAAGAGCTACCCGGTACTGCCTGAGCTTTGTGTATTAACACGTAATCATCTGCCACTATGCCTGCCTCCTCTATCTTTTTGACATCACGATCCTCTAAATGAATACGTAAGCTAACTGGTAATCCATTTTTAATGTCCTGTAAGATCAACAACTCCCGTAACTCGGTATATGACTCTACCTGATGAGACACCACCCATTTATCAAACATCCCTGCCTTCTTAGCCACAAACTCACTATAAGACTGACCCTGCGTTTTTCTCAACTCGCTATACCGTAAACGATAATCCTCAGGTCGTAATTCATACGCCCTCAATACTGCAGCCTTAACTAAGTCGTAATGACTTGCTCGCTCATCACTCATTGAATTATAAGCTATACTAGCCTTCCCCTTAAATTTAGACACGGCTAACAATGTCCACTTAGACTGCGGCCAATTTAGCTGCTTAGCGGCCCGTTCAAAAAGTTGAAAGAACATATCTACCTCCTGATCGTCAAATACAGGCACTGATCTATAAGCCTCCGACATGTTAAAACCATTTCCTGCCTCACGTCTAACTTCTTCAGTATTCAACTTTAACTCATGTTCCACTTTTAATTTTTCTAACTGGAATTCTCTATTCCTTTCTTCTTTCTCTCTATCCCTTTCTCTATCCCTCTCTCTATTTCCCCTATCTCTCTCTCTATCCCTTCTCTCCCTCTCTCTATCTTCTCTATATTACCTTCTGGCTCTCTCTCTCTCTCTCTCTCTCCTCTCTCTCTCTCTCTCTCTCTCTCTCTCTCTCTCTCTCTCTCTCTATCTAATCTGCACGTTCCTCTCTTTCGTACTCAAGCTTTTTAAAAGCTAATGTTGTTCCACACTTAACTCATTTATCTCTATCTCTGGAACAATCTCACTGTCTTCCATTAACAGGGACTATCACCAAAAACTTCCTGGATAATAATTGTCCTTATATCTCTAAGGTTTTAGCTGATGTTAAATCAATTTCTCGCTCACCCGCGATTTTCAACTAACTCGGCCTTACGTGCTCGCTTAATCTCCACTACACTGAGCGTAGGCCTATCCAGCAAATTTCTTATCCATGTTTAGATATGACACACTTATTATTAATTACTTTTCTAGTGAACAACGTGCTACTTCTGGTAAATTTGTAAAATTAATTTATAAAAGCCCCCATTTACAAACAATACTTTTTTAAATATGCATGTCCCGTTTCAGATCCCCGGACGAGCGCCCCAATTTTCTACTCCTGTCACGGGGATTCTATAATTCCCGTAACTGAATAAAACACGATTATCAAAAGTATCTCTCCTAACTGTATATCTATTAGATCTCTCTGTAACAGGCTGTTAAAAACCCTAGTATGGCTCGTCCCTCTAGGTATGATCAGAGATACGATCTTATATAAGTATATATTATTATAGCCCGTTTAGCTCACTAGAAAACAACAACCAAAACACAATACACTTTGGAATCTGTATTATCCTACGCTGACAAAGTACAGCCGTAGTAGTAAATTAATAACAGCAATAATAACAACCCAGAACTGATCACTTAATTAGTTAATCTCTAGGTGTCTAGTTACACAATATGCGAATCACTTCACCGTTACACCACACCCACACGTGTGATAATTGAGAAACGCTTACAGGAGAAGTTAATTAATAAAGGAATTACAACACCATTCCTAACTGGTTAATTTTTAATTAACCCTTACTACTCGTTCAGTAACGTGTGATAATTGAGAAACGCTTCTTGGGGAACTTAATTAATAAAGGAATTACAGCTCTATTCCTAAACGGGTTAATTTTTAATTAACCCTAACTACTCTTTCAGTAATCTTGTAACACAGAATTAATACTTATCACAATAAAGACAATAACCTACAGTTTACCCCAGGTCGTCTAGGATGGGACTGGCTAAGCTTATATTACCAAATACTCGTATAATGTTAGAACAAAAAGTCTACGATTTACTTCGTCAGATGACCGAAGACACTGTCTAAAGAATATTGGTATAATACAGTATTAAAATATTTAAAGTCACATCAATCACATCAAGGTTATACACAGAGCAGAAATGATATTTACCAAGTCCTAACGGACTACGTTCGTGATCCCCTGGAGCCGTCCTAATTCGTTCTCCTAGATATCTCTAAATTCTAGCTATTTATTATAAATTCAGAATTGACCTGGGGGTACAAGGCGGTACCTCCCCCTATCATCCTCTACTAGCGTCGATTTATTTCTCTCTGATCGTCAGACTTACTGACGCCATCGTCGCCAAAATCACGGTTGTAAGCCCGCACTCGCAAAGGTATTACGTAACTACTCGCCACATGGCCTCCACAGCGGGACTAAGTGCATATTGGAATGTCCGATCGCGCGAAGTATTACGTAACAAGTTGCCCACCTGGACTACGGGCAATAAACTGCACACGGCCCTCTAACACAATTAAAATCGCCACAGGCGAAACAAATTTAAGAGAATGTACTGTCACAATGAGCATGTAAAAATTATTCGCACTCGCACTCAAATCACTGGCATGATTTTGCAAGTACGGTTTTGATTGGTCGAATGAAAGGTCAAGTGGACATGAGCTCCAACGGGCTGCTGTTAGATCCACATGTAATAGGCCTAGTGGAGCTGATTTTAATTAGATTGGATTTTGACAATTTCCAGGAAGGTCTATTAATTACTGTTTAACATTATTGTTACTATTGTTTTGTTTTTAGTCATTTTTATTGTTTGAATTTGCTATTTACTGATAAAAAAACGTCAATTTTAAAATTTCACCCCCAATCGTCCTTCAAGATCTTTGGTGGTCATAAAACCTACTGTAATACTGAACTACCGGTTGTAATGTTTGCCCAATTAATTCACTATTATCATATAACGATTCCCCACACCTAATATTAGAGTTCCCCATCTTTTTTAAAGAGTATATATGGTGTGTTTTTTATAGTTGAAACCCTCCTCCCCAAAACCACCACCAGCACCACCAAATCTTGGATCTGTCCTTTTTCGAGCACTTTGTTATACGTAAATATAAATGGCTGACATGCATTTGATTGAAAGAATACGACAAGAAACCCACTGCTGCCATGTGCTTAATGTTAGTACACACTTTCCCTTCAAACAGGATAGTACATACCACGACATTTAGTCCATTCATGGAGCTCTAGTTAAAACATACCCCCCTCCAAAAAAACCCACAACCCCCCCCCCCCCCAAAAAAAAAAAATCACCCCCACAGAGTTCCAATGGGATGCAGAAGCATACCCCCTTCTCTCACAGGGTTATTTCCCATCCATGCCGCTGTAGAACAACTGGTATACCAAAGGCCTCAGCATGTGCTGTTCTGTCTGTGGCAAATTGGAACTAATATAAGATCCCTTGATGTCTGTTATTACTTGTTGAACTCGTTCAGCAGAGGCTACTTGCGTACACTGGTCGTTTAATGTATTCATACACAAACAAAATGAAAACAATTACTGTTACCAATTTCAATCACAGCTGTATACAGATTAAACATGCTTATACCAACATATGTCGAGATTTCAATATGACGCCCGGGAAAATGCGTTGAATCACTTCCTTTGGCACGGCAAATTCATATGTAATAAATATGAAATGAAATTAGCCCGGAAAGCATTGACGCACATACGTGGATCTATCGCCCGGCCCACATGTCGCCTGAAATATGATTCTATATTGTTAATGAATCAATTTCAATACCTTTATTACCTTCAATCAACAGGCAGACTGTGTATGCACCTCTCGGAATCACAATAAGTGTGTGTCGTGCACACTCGGATTAGCTGAGGTGTTCAAGATCGGCCTCGTTTAATGACATCTGTTGTCGATGTACAGTCGATGCATATTGCATCGCTCGCGCAATAAGTTAGTAATGTAAACTTCAAAGTGCAGCAGATGCTTAGGGACCAAGCGAAATTATATTTTCGTGTGAATACAGTGAAACCCAGATGAAATACTGGTACATACACGCAATGCACATATATATGCGCGTGTACGCGCATGTACACAAATGCGCGCGCGCACACATACCCACACGCACACAGAAACATACGCATAGGGACGATGGGAATGGGAAAGAGAGTGAGAGACGGAGAAAGACAGAGAGAGATACACAGAGAGGGACAGTAAGAGGACGAGAGATAAACACAGAGAGAGAGAGAGAGAGAGAGAGAGAGAGAGAGAGAGAGAGAGAGAGAGAGAGAAGAGAGAGAGAGAGAGAGAGAGAGAGAGAGAGAGAGGTAGAGGTGAGGGCACAAACACATTTGTGTTTCTTTATAGATAGCAAAACAAAGAAGAGAGTGTATGATTCGGGGCTTAAGTTGGACCTATACCACATGTATACTGTAGAGACTACCTGTACTCAAATATATTCAGAACATGAAACCATACATACATATGTATTATATATTATTGCAATAATATAGTACCGGCATCGGCCGCGTCGTGGTTAAGCCATAGGACATAAGGTTGTTTCTCAGTCCGGTACCGGCTCCCATTCAGAGCGAGTTTTAACGACTCAATGGGTAGGTGTAAGCCCACTACACCGACTTCTCTCTCATTAACCACTAACCCACTGTCCTGGACAGACTGTCCAAATAGCTGTGATGTATGCCTAGGACACTGTGCTTGAACCTTAATTGGATATACATGTACTTACAATAATAAGTTGAAATGAACGAATGAGTAATATAGTTGATCGGTGGGTTTGTTTTCAGCCAACAACCTAGTTATGACGATATATGTCAATGGTCGTAATAGATGAGTTGCCCTGTATGCGTTATTTTCAACGGCCCAATAACTTCCAGGTTTTATGCATAATATTGATCAGCAAAAAAAACAAAAAATCATCACTACTCTTTGATATTAATATAAATTAGCATAAGCATGTTAATATAACACGTTGAATGTCCACTCAGTTCCCGCTTGAACACAGATGTTTATACATTTCTATACACATGCACTTTAAGAATTACTCAAATGTATATTACCTTTTTTATTTTTTTAGAAAGACATATTTTGTGCAGTTACTTATTAGTATTATACGAGTATATATTACCTTTTTTTTGTTGTAAAATACGTTTTGTGCAAGTACTTTACGTTATGCACGTAAGATACGGTGCCTGCATATGCCATGTACCAACGTTAAAGTGGAATAATCTGGAATATTCTAGAACTGGAATAGAAAGGGCCATGTAATGGTTATTACTTATTAACTAAATATAGGGTGTGTGTGAGGGAGGGGGGAGGGGGGTAGATGGTTGGTGGTGGTGTCTAGTTCAGTTGGTAGAGCGCTCGCCTGCGTGGTAGGATCGCACCACCTAAGTGGACCCGTTCTCGGATAGGGTTGTTTTCCGTTCCAACCAGTGCACCACGACGAAAGGCCACGGGGAATGTATATACAATATCCCTTGTTGCTAATGGAAAAATGGAGCGGGTTTCCTCTCTAAGACTGTATGTCAGAATCAGCAAATGTTTGACATCTAATGGACGATAATAAATATATAAATGTGCTCTAGTGGTGTCTTTAAGAATGGGAATTTATATTTTTGGTTTTAATTGTTTTATATTATGTATTTAACAATACCGTTTGACTGCACTTAAAATACAACAGTAATATAGAAAATTAACTTTAAAATACTACAGTAATATAGAAAATTAACTTTAAAACACAACAGTAATATAGAAAATTAACTTTAAAATACTACAGTAATATAGAAAATTAACTTTAAAATACTACAGTAATATAGAAAATTAACTTTAAAATACTACAGTAATAGAGAAAATTAACTTTCAAATACAACAGTAATATAGAAAATTAACTTTAAAACATTATATATTACACTAAATTGTTCATATGTATAACATATATCGTTATCATCTATAAGGTCAGTCCTTAACCATATGTCCGACGCCATATAACCGTAAATAAAAGGTGTTGAGTGCGTCGTTAAATAAAACATTTCTTTCCTTCCTATTAGGTCATTTATATATCTAACACCAGCTTCATACCAGTATCTTTTAACTAGTGAATTATTATTTACCTTGATGTCATCATTATGCCAAATAAATTGCAGACTGAATCTCATTGTCACCATTGAGTTTGTTCTTACATGGTTTGAGGTATACACATCAAGCTAATAAGGTACCTTCCAATACACACACACATACACACACAAACACACACACACACACACACACACACACACACACACACACTGAGGTATACACATCACGCTAATAAGGTATCTTCCAATACACACACACACACACACACTTTGAGGTATACACATCAAGCTAATAAGGTATCTTCCAATACACACACACACACACACACACACACACACACACACACACTTTAAGGTATGCACATCAAGCTAATAAAGTATCTTCCAATACACACACGCACATACATACATATTATTGTTCACACAATATTCTTTTCAATATAATTCAAATTATATGATATGTTCAAGCTTATCAACCTCACTTAGTATTAACAATTCCATTTCAAGTTATAGAACATATACACAGCCAGTTTGATCCAGCATTTTGTGGGGTCCTTAATAAACTCTTGGACATTGGGAACTTTAATGCCTCCGTCTCTAATATTATAATTAATTTACAGAAGTTTAATCTTATCCGGTTTCCCATTCCATATAAACGTAAATTGAAATTCCTGTATTAAATTAATGGATGTGTTCGGAATGGCAAAGAATAAAATTTAATTTCTATTTTGTTTAACGACACAACTAGAGCACATTATTTTATTAATCATCGGATATTGGATGTCACACATTTAGTAATTCTGACATATAGTTTTAAACAGAAAACCCGCTGCATTTGTTTTCACTAAAAACAAGGGATCTTTTTATGCATCATTTCACAGACACGATAGCACATGCCACGGCTTTTAATATATCAATCGTTGTGCACTGACTGGAATGAGAAATAGCCAAATGGATCCACTGACGGGGATCGGCCCTAGACCGATCGCGCATCAGGCGACCGCTTTACCACTGGTCTACGCCCCGTAGAAAATAAATGATTTACTTTTGCAATAAATACAAAATTTAAAACAGTGTTTCTTCGCAATGGAGTTAAAGTTCTACTTGACCAAACATTCACGAGAGACTCACTATCGTTCAGTTTAGCAGAATAATTAATTGTAACCACATTTTATAAATCAGTATTAAACTCAGTACCGATATTATTGATATCGATCACGATAACCACACACTTAATGCAACAGACATCAAGTTTATCACCGCCCGTTGTATTGTTTACATTATTTGACAGTTTAGTTATCAAACTTTCAAACGGGGTAAAACAAACACACGACCACAGATTGTCCTTGAGCTGACGAGTTTCTGCCAAGCAAGTTAACATGAGAAAACTTAAAAAGTGAAGAGGATAAGCTGAAATAAACTACGTAATGACCAGTCATTGATCATTTTTTGTCACTCATTGGTTTACCTTTTCTTTGTCGACCGCTATGAATTTCAGATATGAATATATTAACTAATCGTTAACGCTGATAATCTGCCACCCATATCGAAATGCAAACAAATGCAAACACACAACGGTGCAAGTGTATGAAATATATTTTCATAAGGTGAAGAATGTTTGTTTCAAGACACCTAATAACAGTTTTATCTTAGATAGAGGCTATTTCGTAAGGGTTTCGAATACGAATTTTATGTCAACGAGTGATGTGTGAAAACTATATTTTCACAAATTGCAAAGCAATGAGTAAACATATGATCTCCCCCCCCCCCCCACCATGTATGGTCTATTTATTATATTCATCTTTCCTAAGTTTTAACAATACCTTTTACTGTTTGTTATTATCTTTCTCTTATCTACTTGATCATGAACTTTTAAAAATAAAAATTGAATATAAAAATTACCTTTATTTAATTGTTTTAAATTAATAATTATTTAATACTACTACTGTGAAAACATATTTGACAAAGCGATCGTCCACCCCCATCCCCCCTAAAACCCCCACAAACAAAACAAAAACAAAAACACCTAAATCGAACTCGTTAAACTTACACTCAACGACGAGGACATTGTGTCACCATTATTAAGCTTCGTAATCAGTCTTTGCAGTGCATATCCATTTTGTTTATAGGTACACATTTTTTTATTTTTCAAATACTATCAGTTGCATTGGTAATCATCATCAAAAAAAAAAAAAAAAAAAAAAAAAAAAAAAAAAAAAAAAAAAAAAAAACTCCCAAAAAAAAAACGATGAAGGATATTAACCTCAATAATTAGATCGTAAGGGAGATAATTTAATCATGAATCTGTTCGCAAAAGTATAAATATGATTTCTATATTTTCACTGTAAGTAAAATATTTAAAATATGTTTTTTTTCGCGGAATATCACTTTTGTTGAAATTGTAACGACTCAGTGGTAGGTGTAAGACCACTACATCCTCTTCTCTCTCACTAACCACTAACAACTAACAACTAACTGTCCTGGACAGACAGCCCAGATAGCTGAAGTATGTGCCCAGGACAGCGTGCCTGAACCTTAATTGTATATAAGCACGAAGTAGAAATAAATAAATAAATAAATAAATAAATAAATATTAACACTGTTTTATGTTCTCTAAGACTATATGTCAAAATTACTAAATATTTGACATCCAATAGCCGATGATCAATAAATCAATGTGGTCTAGTAGTGGCGTTAAAAAAACAACAAAAAAACAACCCCCAACAACAAACAAACAAAATAAAACAAAAACAACCAAAACCAAGAATGCTTTATGTTCCGAAACCGGCCTCGGTGGCGTCGTGGTTAGGCCATCGGTCTACAGGCTAGTAGGTAATGGGTTCGGATCCCAGTCGAGGCATGGGATTTTTAATCCAGATACCGACTCCATACCCTGAGTGAGTGCTCCGCAAGGCTCAATGGGTAGGTGTAAACCACTTGCACCGACCAGTGATTCATAACTGGTTCAACAAAGGCCATGATTTGTGCTATCCTGCCTGTAGGAAGCGCAAATAAAAGATCCCTTGCTGCTAATCGGAAAGAGTAACCCATGTAGTGGCGACAGCGGGTTTCCTCTCAAAATCTGTGTGGTCCTTAACCATATGTCTGACGCCATATAACCGTAAATAAAAGTACTGAGTGCGTCGTTCAATAAAACATTTCTTTCTTTCTTTTTATGTTGCCAAATGAAAGATAAACTGGACATAGGCTAAACATTGGATTTTGTCAGTTATACAATACATAACCAGTAAGATCTGCCTGCAATTAATTTTAATTAGCCTTCTCTTTATTTTGTGAATAACTGGCACAGCTGAGGGAAAGTTCTTCTGCAGTGATACAACTCACCCCTTGTACTCCCTCCGGTACTTACGGCACCGTACATCAATGATATCGATTCGGAAGATGACCAAAGTCGTGGTCGATACCCTTTCTTGGCGGATATGATTATTCAAGGGAGGCGACTCCAGTGAATACGGGGTGTGTATGTACGAGTGTGTAATACTCCAATGTTTGATACGAGTGTTATTCGGATGGCCATCAACCCACACTTCCTCCTTAACAGGGATTACTCTAAGAGCTTTAATGACCATATCACTTCCATAAACGAACTGGACAGCGGATAGTATTGTATTTTAATTGATTAAGCTCTTTTTCAAACCTTTCGGCCAAGGGGCTACTGGCTCGGCTTTAGCGGTGTTGACAAAAGGTCATTGATAACGTTGTCAGCCCTCGAGAGCGCTGTATTGATGGGCGCTACACGCGTGGACACGACCCAACGAAGCGACTCCCGGCCCTTGCCCAGCCAGCATCTGATACGAGATGAAAGCCGAGCCCTCCTGTGTCTCGTCTGGTCGAGTTCCCGGCATCAGTCCGAGCGGCAGCAGATGATCCTGTACGGTTTGCTGTTATAATCGCGGCGAGGACGGATTTATTTAATAATGGACAGGGAGTATTTGCGGCTTGACGTAACGGGGTTTTAAAGGCGTTCCCGTTAACTCGGATCAAGAAATATCATATTTGCTACTTCAAAGGCGGACCGACTAGACGGGTAGTCAATCTGATGTGGATGATGGAGGGAGAGCACCGAGAGAAAAATAACTAATTCAGATGTTTCCTCCCACAGTAACAGGTTAAAGATTGATTTTGGGCTTGTGTCCTAGACCGATTCCTTGAACCTTATTTGCATATCATCGTCATCGCTAACGTCATCATCATTATCATCATCATCATCGTCATCATCACTACCACCACCATCATTACCATCATCATAATCATCACTCACCACCATCATTATAATCACCATCACCCACCACCACCACCATCATCATTATCATCACCATCATCATCATAATCATCATCATCGCCACAACCAACATCACCATCCATCATCATCATCATCATCATCACCACCAACAACATCACCACCATCACTATCATCTTCATATTCACCATCACCACAACCACTATCACCACCACCACCACAACCATCATCATCATGATTATCATCATGATCATGATCATCACCCACCACCACCACCATCATCATCACCACCACCACCACCACCACCATCATCATCATCATCACCACCACCACCACCACCATCACCAACGTCATCATTATCATCATTATTATCATCATCACTACCACCACCATCATCATAATCATCATCACTCACCACCATCATTATAATCATCATCACCCACCACCACCACCATCATCATCATCACCACTAACACCACCACCACTATCAATACTACAACCACTATCACCACCACCACCACCATCATCATCATAATCACCATCACAACTACCAGCATCGCCACCACCACCATCATTATCATCGACGTTGTCATCCTCATCGTCGGCTGTGTATGCTGTCTATTATACCTCATACACACGTACTAAACCCATTTCACCATGTGCTTCACGGCATTAGATGTACTTAACAAGAAGTTTATTACAGAACATCAGGAAGTAGAGCATTTTATTTTATTGCCGCGCACGAATACATTAACACATCATTTACAGTCTTGATACCTGTTGCATTGTTGAAACTTCCTATAAAAACACCAATAATCCCATGTCAAAATATCGAAGGCGTGAACAGACACAAGTAATCAAAGTGACAAACATAAAAAGGCGATCTATCAGTGTTACTAGGAGAAATCTAATACTTTCGGCTGTTGAATTTACAACACAACTCCCACTGAATCATTTACATGTAGTCATACTCAGTCAGTGACGCTTCTAGTTTTGAAACCTGTACTCAGATTTTCTTACCACTATTTCTAATCGTTGTAAAATCCTCTAAATATACCTTATCACTGACTCATTCGCTGATTCACTGACTCACTTGCCGACTCACTGACTCACTCACTACTCTTACATTTTCAGTTCAGTGAATGTATGTGATATATTTCAGATCACATACTTTAAGAATTTGATAAATTTGCAAATTAGATGTAAATTAATCGAGGTCACGGTACTAGGTTTATTGAAATTTCAGCAAACGTACTAGGGTGATACTCCATAACTGACGTATGCATTCATAGTCATGAAAAAACCCCATTTCAATAACAATTACGCACTACTTTATTTTGATGTAAGAACATCCAAAATGACGTCATTTGAGTTTGACGTCATTTCCATTAAAAAGACACCCACCACATATGCTTACGTCATTTGAATATGTAGTAATGGCGGACTGGAATT
Source organism: Gigantopelta aegis (assembly GCF_016097555.1). NCBI lineage: Eukaryota > Metazoa > Mollusca > Gastropoda > Neomphalida > Peltospiridae > Gigantopelta > Gigantopelta aegis. Next base: position 72,353,281 of record NC_054707.1, on the reverse strand, counting down.
AAAGTTGCGTGTACAGTTTACAAAAACACGTTGTATTAAGCTTGAGCTTATATGATAAAGAGATTATTATCTTCGTGTGTTTCGGTATCATCAGAGGCTCACATAATACAATTTTTATTCCTAATATATGATATTGAAGACACCGAAAAACACTTTGGTAATAACATATATATATATATATATATATATATATAAACCCCAACAAAAAACATAAACACAAACAACAACAACCATAAACAAACAAACAAACAAACAAACAAACAAACAATTTGAATTTGAAACAAACCACCACTCGAACCCCACAAAACATCAAAACCAAAACCAAAAGAACAGGAAGATGAACAGGAACAACAACGAGGACAAGAACAAGAACAAATAAAACACCAACCAAGGAAAAAGCCCACAAGCAAACAGAACCCACAAACAAACAAACAACAACTAAACCTCCCTCCACCCCCCAAAAACAAAAAAAACAAAACAAAAAGAAAACAAAGCCCCCACAAAAACCCCAACAAAACAATAACACCAAGAACAAAAATTGAAATAAACGAGAAAAAAAGAGAGATTGTTGATGTGGCCGCTGTCGCCTACCCAGAAGCGATTACACGACCGAGAGATGTTTGTGGTGCAATACCGCGGCGATATGTCATGATCTGACATTAGTGTGATACTGATACCCACCCGGCGGAGCAGGGTCAATTATATGTTGACATTCCATTTGGAAAAGCCAGCGATATTAGTGAGTCGAGATCTGAGCAAGGCCACACACGATGATATTACGTGCTGTCCAGTGTTTTTGCATCGGCCGAATATTACTTATATTTTATATTTGGCCCCCTTCACCACCCCAGTTATTTTTATTTTACTGAACAGTGACGTGAAACCAAATATCTCCTTCCTACAGAAACAAATATAAATAAAATCCGCCTGCCAACAAAAAACTATTCACTCTCCAAACAACAACAACAACAACAACAACAACAACAACAACAACAACAACACCACCACCACCAACAACAACAAAAGCAACAACAATAATAACAACAACAACATCATCATCAACAACATTAACAAATAAAAAACAAAACAAATAAAATGAAAGAAAACAAAGAAAACAAAAGCCTAACACAACGATAAACACACACCAAGAAGAAAAGCCGAACTGAAACGACAACAAAAAAGCTCATACCACAAATAAAACATCAGAAGCAACATCAAAAACAGCAGCAGTAGCAGCAGCAGCAACAACAACAACAACAACAACAACATCTCAGCCTTGAAATATTTACAATCAAAAAGAGGAAAAGCTGATTATTGTGTTTTCTTGGAAGCATGTGTAGTTTATATATCGAATAATAGAAAAACAAAGTATCACATATAATCAGAAAATACAACACAGTAATGTGCAAGATCATACCTTGATCTTTGCATACCCACCAGACCTTTGTTCAGACTTGCATAAATCAAAAACACAATAAGGAACCAAAGCAAACAGAAATACCCCTTCTCACCCCTCCCCCCAAACCCCCCCCACCAAAACCCCCAACAACAAACAAACAAAAAAAACTAAACAAAACAAAAAACAACCTCCAAGCTAAAGCACCCAAAATAAATAAAAAACAAAACAAAACAAAAAGCAAAAACAAACACACACACGCACGCACGCGCGCACACACACACACACGCATGCACGCACACACATACAAAAATACCCCCCCCCCAAAACAAACACAACCCAACAAAACACCCAAACAAACAAAACAACCACAGCACCAAAAAAAACCCCTCAAACTCTTTTAAGCGAGTTTCCTCTGATGACTAATTGCCAGAATTATCAAATGTTTGACAACCAATAACTCTTGATAAATCAATCAATGTGCTCTAGTGGTATCATTACACAAAACAAACTTTAACTATCTAATATGATCTAGTCAAATATTGTTTTATTGCAT
>NC_054707.1:72318829-72346329 GCF_016097555.1 Gigantopelta aegis | reverse complement strand
AGACCACTCGACTCGACTCCCAGCCCTAAAATATACATCAGTCATGGTGCCCGCGCCGATTTCCCCCCGCCTGTATAACAATGCAACTCTATTTAAGGCGTAATGGACCGAAATTGATTAGATTAAATAGAAATTAAAGCACAGAATTTTAAAAGGTTTTGGTTGACCAATTGCTGTGGCCCTTGGCCGTCGCATCTGTTGGGCCAATCTGTTGATTATTCATGCGAACAACATTTATCAAATAAGCACGGCTAGTTTGTCGGTGATTAATTTGGTCATATATTGTTCGGGTAAATGATCTTACATCTGCGAGGTTACAACATACAAAGAGCAGTTTCAGTGAGGCAACTGCAGAAAGAAACGTTTTAATCAGCCATAAAGCACATTTGAACTTTATAATTAATATGTTTTTCATTCACACCCCTCTAAAATACCCCCCCCCCAAACCTACCCCCCCACCAACAAAACAATCAATAACAAAAATAAAAACACAAAAAAGAAGAAAAACAGAAGAAATAAATAAAATAAAGCAAAAATCCTCTTCAGTAAATTTATAGGTATATGTTTAATTTAGAAAACAAACAAACAAACAAACAAACCGACCAACAAATAAACAAACGAACAAACATGCAACAGCAACACCATCAACAACAACAACAAAACTAAAATTCAAATATGTAACGGCTTAACAAATTAATGTTACTTTTTACGTAATCAAACCTCAAAAGAGTAAATTCATATTTAAAAAAAAGTATTAATAAATTAAAAAATATGTTTAAAGATAGCAAACTTCTAGAAGATCTGTGGGAAAAGGCTCGCTTGATGCACCGTCGGTCTAGGATCGATCCCCGTTGAAGTGTTTTAGACATTATAATATTTTAGTACTGTTTGAGCTTTTAATTAATTAAATAATAAACACTAATTTGTTTGCAATGAGGTAGTGTTTTCCTATCCTTTCCTTCCTTCTTTCTTTTATATATATATATATATATTTGTGTTTCTTTTTTTAAAGAAGAAAATAAAATAAAAACAAAGAAAAAGAAAGAGAGAAAATTAAAATAAAAGAAGAAACCCCCTACAAATCTCCTACTCACAAATCCAAAATTAACATAAACATAACACTCATACGTATACACTTTATATCTGGCCAGTAAATAAATAAAATAAAATAAAATAAATAAATAAATGAATGAATGAATGAATGAATAAATAAATGAATCACAAATATTTCTATTACTGATTTATTGATCCATCAGTTTTATGATTAAATCAATCTGTCAGGCAGAGAAAAGCGAAGTTTTAAAAGTTATTATTATTATTATTGATAATATTTATTATTTAAAGACATATCCTAGAATATATTTCCGGCGGGTTACATTCTGTCACATTTGAATATTTTGAGATATATTGCTTCAAACCAACTAGCGTTGTCAGTTGAGAGCACTCGCTATAATTAATAGTCACATAATCCTCACGACAGAGCTGTATTTTTCACAAAATATATTCTGACATAGAAATTGTATTGAACTGCATGGACTAATTAATGGTTTGATTTGATTTCAACTTATTTTCGTGCTTATATCCAATTAAGGTTCAAGCACGCTGTCCTGGGCACACACCTCAGCTCTCTGGGCTGTCCAGGACAGTGGGTTAGTTGTTAGTTGGTTAGTGGTTAGTGAGAGAGAAGAGGGTGTAGTGGCTTTACACCTACCCATTGAGCCCTTAAGAACTCACTTTGGGTTGGAGCCGGTACCGGGCTGCGAACCCTGTACCTACCAGCCTGTAGTCCGATGGCTTAACCACTGCGCCACCCAGGCCGGTCATAATGGTGGTGTGTAACGAAGTGAATACAATGGCCAATCCATTCTGTATAATAGTCAGGTGGCTTAGCGACTTTAATGTTACATGGCGGACAAAAGCACCAAATTTGGTATGGTGCTTCATTTGGACCTATCAACTCATTTCAGCCTAGGAGCCATCTTGACCGTTTTGGAATTTCCAAGATGGCGGCCAAAATCCAAAATGGCTACCACCTAAACTGAAATATGTTATATTCTTGGCTATAAATGTCATAGATGGACAAATGAGGTTTCAAATCAGGGTTTGTTCAGGTCAATGAATCTGATTCCGAGCAAAATATCTTGCATATTTTATTCACTTTCAAGATGGCATCAAAAATTCAATATGGCCGCCAATGAAACAGAATAATCACCGATCTCTGGCAGTCAGTGTTACAGAACAGAAATTCTGCTGTGACAGAGCTTGATCTTGAAACAATTACCTTTAAGAAAATAACCTATAGCCAAAGTTAGTTGCTAATATCAGCACATATGGTTGCATTGGATAACATCACATGGAAATCTTAAGGTTAATCTTAGAAGGCTAATTTAATGTCATCCTATGATTTGGTACATTTACAATGGCAAAGAGCTGTGCAAGGGAGATTAGCTTTGCTACACTTGCACACTGTACAGTTTCGTTTACAATCACATTTGACAAATTCTCTGCATGCACGAGAAGCTTCAGGAACTGTTATCCAGACAGGTTCCCAAAACTTGCCTACTTTTTTCCACCCATATCCATCTGGACTTGGAAGCTTTTGTTGAGCTGACATGCTGTTAGCCCAGATGCCAGCCTGGTACACTGCCCTGTTTGTGTGCTGCAAAAGTGCATTCTGAGTAAGTGGAATTTTGTCTACAGCTTGAGTTTTCTGGGAGAAAAGATCCATGCGTGCACTGTTTACATCAGTCATATTACTTGTTTTGTCATAAACTATGACAACTAGTCGCTCAATCTTCTGGAATATTTCAGAGTCCAAATCAAGATGTTGAAAGGGATGTGTGGCAAGATGCAAAAAAACATTTGTGATAGTATCATATGCATGCCATGCTTGCCAGAATGATTTCTTTCCCTTCCCCCGAAATGCTGACGTGGTATCACATCCTGTGAAGGCATGAAACACAGGCAAGGATCTTGATTTAGGTTCACCAATGCGTGCACAAATAGTATTGATATTGTAATGTGTATAATTTTTCCCCATTCCGTAGGCTACCCAGAGGTTTAAATCCGAGTTAAATTCTGAAAGGTCATGAAACATACCAGTCAGGACGACAACGTCTTTGTCCACAGTGCGCACTTGGACAGTATTGGAACCATTTTCCAGTGCATGCCTCACGTGAACCACGATCCTTGTGTCAGCTTCTTCGTGATTGCAGCTAGACATTTCAGTCTCACTCCCAATACATATAACATTCTCTCCAGCTGTAACATATACTGAACTGCCAGCAGGACAGTTGAACTCTGCCATCTTTGAGGAAAGAAATTCAAACAGTTCTTTCTTGTTGATTGAGTCTCGAAGGAAGTCATGCCAGTTGGTTGGCAGGTTGGTGTCACTAGATACTTTTCTGCGCACACCTTTCCCTCGTTTTCCCCTGGTTGACTCTTTCAAACTATCTGGTCTGTATTCGTCCCATACAAGGTCCAGTCGTTTTGCTGTCTGCAGCTGTCGTTCCAGGTAGGGAATGAAAACATTGTCTGCATAGTCATGGAACGTTCTGACATTTGTTACAGGTAAGCAGTGCACTATCACAGCACCATCCAGGACTTTGCAGTCAAAAGCTGTAGGTGGCTCTGTTTGCGTTGGTTCTTCGATGTATTTCAACTGGCATTTTGTACCTGGTAGGTTCAGCTTGCCAAAGTCAGACAAGGAAGGAGGGTATGACTGAACCTCATGTGCAAAGAATTCACTGATGTCACCATTCTGTTTTGTAAGGAGATGTATAACTGTCCGAAGAGTGCAACATTGTTTTGAAGAACTTTTACTTTCCTGCCATCCTTGGATGTAGCTTTGACTTTTGTCGAGAATAATGGTAGTGAATTCTTTGAAATCGGATCATGTATGGAACGAGTGTGATCCACAAGGACTGTTTTCACGTACTCCTGATACATTTTTTTTACCGATGTCTTCCAGTGTATGGACTATTCACTATGACCTCACTTGTGCAGTTACGACTGTCAAGAGTTACTAACTCAGGATAATCATCTAGGAAGGGATTTCCCATCCTATTTATGACTTTACAAAGGCTATCAACCTGTCGCTGGAATGTTTTCTGTGCTGTCAGACCCTCTTCATGATGCTCATAATTTGTAGGGTTGTCCAAATCATCAGAAGGAATATACTCATTCTCGAACTGCTTCATGAGTCTGGCAAATTTTGGTCCAGAGGTCATCCAACGTCTGAAGGCAGTTGGATTTTCAGTTAGCCCTACAACACCACCAGAACCTTTCACAACTTTATTTTCCTGTTCATGCGCTTGATCTATGGGGATAGCAGAGAATCTGTGTGTTGACTTTGAGATTACCCAGTGATGATGAGACTCAAACTCTTCTCTGATTGATTTTGGTAGAGATTCCATGTCTCTGATATGGACAGACAGCCACCTAGCATAGTTCACGTGATCTAACGCGAAAAACACATGCATGAGCTCCTCTAGAACACTGATGTACAGTGTGAAGTTTCTCTCTCGGTGAGCTCTAACAAATATGAGAATGAGGATCTCATATTGTGCAATCAAATCCCAGAATTTGAATGTGGGACAGTTTTTACACATTCTCTCATGCCAGTTATTAAAACTGTTATCTTTCAAATCACTTGAACTCTTGTTGAATGCCTCATCCATAAGCTTCTGAAGAGCTAATAGGGTAACTTGGTGAGCATGTCTAGTTCTGGTCAGGTGTGCTGCTTTCAGAAATGAATCAGCAATTCCAGATGAAGCCACCTCAGCCTCAGTAAGAGCTACAGTCCACCCAGAACCTTGTAACAGATTTCCCAAAGTGTTCCATAGAGCGATCTCAATGTGTAGTCCACCCATCATAACTACATGCACCTTCTCACCATATGTGTCTGGCCATTTCCACTGAATGTACTTGGCAAGTGCAAACAGGGGTTGATCAAATGTAGACACAGGGATTTGTCCTGGATTAAGATACTCTGTTGCCTGCCTTTGAACATCCATGCCATGTTTAATCATTGCAGGTGTGGCTGACTTTTCATGAAACAGAGGAAGCAATGCACACACAACTGGCGGCTCTACCATTGTTTCTTGCTTAGAGGCATGATAGGCAGACCATGTTAGCAAATTCTCTCTACCTAGTTCAGTATCACTGACAAGTTGAAGACCATGTTTTATCCAGTCATATTCGTCACGTATGGCTTGTGGTAAAACAGATTTGATGGTCTGAACATTATTCTGTGAAACAACAACATTGATGGTCTTCGGCGAAACAGCAGGAACAGAAGCATAACTGGCTGGAAGGAAATGCGCCTGTGATCCATCTGGTGGTATTGTAACAGGTTGCCTCCTCACACCAGATTCACTCTCATCAGGGAACTGGAAAAGACTTATTCCTGTACCGTGGAAAGATGTCAAAAAGTGTCCAATTGGGTGTTTTCATGACTATCAGGATCTTCTGTGTTCTGATATGATGTGACAACATAATTGAAAGTGTTGTTCCTACAGTGCAACCTGATTTAATGTACACCTCAGGAAACATCAGTGTTATGCAAAGATGTATACAAATGCAATGTATCATATTTAAAACAAATAATAAATATAAATACTACTCTTGAAGATACATACTATGGGTTGGTTGTGTATGTCTAGCTGTATATGTAGTGTGTGCATGCATAGCCAGAGTCTCTCATTTCCAATAAATAATTACCTTAAAACTCATTTATTGCAGTGACCCTGTGGTTTGAAAGACTTTAATGGGCATATGATAAGAACTTCACTAGAAAAAAAGCACATTACATGTGGTATCTGAAATGAACACCACTGCATCCACAAATAGTAGTAAATTAATGTGGTACACATCATGGTGGGGAAAACCCCAAGGTATGGACTATGCTTGGATGTCAAGTCACTGAATGCAATATTATCAAGAGCTCCTACAGTAAAGAGACCTTTCCGAAGAATAGTCGGAACTACTGCACCATCATCTTCAAACCTCTGGCATACAGCTGTAGCGAGCCAGTCTTCAATCTGCATCACTCTGTCGTAGGAGACACTAATACCCATTTGATGTAACTGTTGAATGATTTTCTTGCTTCTAGTCAGTACATGTATGTTGATGCCAATGTAAATTGGTAGCGGAGGTTCACGGTCTAAAGTGTGCCGGACCTTTACACGTGAATTAGATTTCCTTTTCTTAACACTGTAGACAATAGTTTGTCCAATAGTTAAGCACACTTGTGAATCATGACTCTTGATCTTTCAGATTTGGACCATTGAGAATCATGGAAACTAGAAATTTCAGACTAGATGGTAATGAGTTCTCCTGACAACCTGGTGGAAACTGGCCAGTGAATTTGAATCCTTCATGATGAAAGATATCTTTTCTAACAATTTTTGCTGCATGTACCAGGGCATCTTCAGAAAGATTGCGCTTTTTCAGAGCATCTTTTATCATGTCTTTTATTCCCTCTTTGAATATCAAAATGGTGTTACGTCCATCATGTTGCACTTGTGCATCAGAAAAACGTTCAAGTATTTGTTCCTTCAATCTGGTTTTGTTAACAGTCTTTCTCATATTCAGTTCCTTCAGACGATCTGTATACAGTGAATGCAACTCAGATAATTTGAAGAGGAGGGTCCCAGCATTAACAGACATTTCAATATAACTAGTGAGTTCAACAAATGCTCTAGATTCATTCATTATATCGTCAGTGTTTACTGCTGGCTGCTGTGACTGCCTTATGTGACTGCGATACCGATTTCTAAGGTTAGTTAAACATTTTAAGTGATACTTTGCATCCATAGCTATCAGATCCCCTCCGACAATCCTAGCAAGAAGTTGTTTATCTTGCAGTTCGTTGATTATAGTTCTTATATTGACATCCATATCATATGTTGAAACCTTATGCAGGTCACCTTCATCAGTGCCTTTCTCACAAAAGAGACATTGTCTAATCATGGTTATTGTTCGGCGCTTAATTGCATGCCTACGTTGTTCACTATCATCTGGATTCGATTTCTTTCTCTTTCTTGCTCTTGCTAGTTTGTCATTGTTAAATTTTAAATGACACGATTTATGCCAAGATGCAGAATTGTTCACAAGATTGTCAACATTTAGATCACTCCGAAACTTCAGTTCAACTGGTAGCTGATCAATCTCACGGAACTGTTCGACATTTGTCAAAAATGACTGATAAGCGGATGACTTATCAACACTTCGTCCTGGACTGAGAAGTGGACATTTTAACTGTTCATCTGTTTCTTGTTGGCAGATAATGCAGCGACTAAAGTCTAGCTCCATGTTAATTTATCTGTAAGAATATAAACATTTAAAATTATATTTTATAAACGTTTATCTTATCATTATTTTAATTTTCATTGGGGCCATATTGGGTTTAGGATGCCATCTTGAAAATGAATTACCTATACGGGATTTCGTGCCTGGAATCGGTTTCACTGACCTCAAAAACCTATGATTTGAGACTTTATTTGTCTAAATGTGATATATAGTCAGAAATATATGACATTTCAGTTTCACAGGCGGCCATTTTGGTTTATGGCCGCCATTTTGGAAAATCTGAAAAATTCAAAATGGCTCCTAGGCTAAAATCAATCTATAGGTCCATGTGAATCTCCACACAAAATTTGGCGCTTTTGTCCACCAAGTAACATTACGCCTAAAAATTGTCGCTAAGCCACCTGACTATAACTGCTGGTGTTGTATATATCCCTCCAATTGGCTCACCCTATTTTAAAGAAAATACATTTGATGTTCTTGAAAATGAGATTTTTCAAAATGTGGAACCTGGAAAACCCATGCTTTTAGTGGATGGTTTTAATGCAAAAACAAAGTGTTTACCAGATTACCCTAAACCAGATGATAATTCTATATATATTGAAAATATTGATATAGAAACTTTCTTCAATGATATATCAAAGCTTGATAGTTTAAATACCGTATACCTAGAGACCGGGCAAGCAAGGATAATGGCATGGTAAATGGGCATGGTTTTAAACTTCTAGAATTGTGCAAATTACATAATATATATATATATATATATATATATATATATTGTGACGGTACATGCTCTTAATTTCTTTTCGCCTGTGGCGATATTAATTGTTTTAGAGGGTCGTGTGCACTTGTTACGTAATACTTCTGCGCGACGGTCCTCGATCGGTACGCCTAATACACACCCTTAGCCAGATGCGGAGGCCAAGTGGCGAGTAGTTACGTAATACCTCTGCGAGTGCGCTTTTTACAACCGTGATTTGGCGACGATGGCGTCAGTAAGTCTGACGATCAGAGAGAAAAAATACCGCTTGGTCGCGGTGGGAATATCAGATGATAGGGGGAGGTACCGCCTTGTACCCCCAGGCGAATTTCTGATTTTATAATAAATAGCTAGTTTTTTAGAGTTATGAGAGAAACGAAAAAGGAAGCTTCCCGGGAACGTAGTCCGTTAGGACTTGGTAAATATTATTTCTGCTCTGTGTATAACCTTGATGTGATTGATGTGACTTTAAATATTTTAATACTGTATTATACCAATATTCTTTAGACAGTGTCTTCGGTCATCTGACGAAGTAAATCGTAGTCTTACTGTTCTATATTTTATACGAATATTTGGTAATATAAACCTTAGCCAGTAATCCTAGAAGACCTAGGTAAACTGTAGGTTATTGTCTTTATTGTGATAGGTACCAGTATTAATTCTGTGTTACAAGGTTACTGAATGAGTAGTTAGGGTTAATTAAAAATTAACCCGTTAGGAATAGAGCTGTAATTCCTTTATTAATTAAGTTCCCCTGGAAGCGTTTCTAAATTATCACACGTTACTGAACGAGTAGTAAGGGTTAATTAAAAATTAACCAGTTAGGAATGGTGTTGTAATTCCTTTATTAATTAACTTCTCCTGGAAGCGTTTCTCAATTATCACACGTGTGGGTGTTGTGTCACGGTGAAGTGATTCGCATATTGTGTAACTAGACACCTAGAGATTAACTAATTAAGTGATCAGTTCTGGGTTGTTATTATTGTTGTTATTACTTAACTACTACGGCTGTACATTTGTCAGCGTAGATTAATACAGATTCCAAAGTGTATTGCTTTTTTGTTGTGTTTCTAGTGAACTAAAAGTGCTATAATAATATATACTTTATATAAGATCGTATCTCTGATCATACCTAGACGAGCCATACTAGGGTTTAACCGCCTGTTACAGAGAGATCTAATAGATATACAGTTAGGAGAGATATTTTGATAATCGTGTTTTATTCAGTTACGGGTATTATAGAATCCCCGTGACATATATATATATATATATATATATATATATATATATATATATATATATATATATATATATATATATATATATACACACTAAATAGTAGATACCGGAAAAGATAAATATGTAGGTGATGTAACTAGTAAAGACTGTAGTCTAATTGATTATGTTATTGGTTCTCATCATATTTTTGAAATTGTTAAAGATTTTGAAGTCTGTGAATTTGACCCCCTTTTCTCTGATATTCACTGCGCATTAAGGTCTGTACTTACCTGTAACAGTAAAGATAACTCGAATAGACACGACACAAATAACGAATGTATAGATGAAGAAACAATACCTGTTAAGATACGTAGATGGATTCCCAATAAACGCGAAGCATTTATTAATAACACTGATACAAACCGATTTCAAACAATCTCAGTAATTTTAGACAATGAATCTGTTGATAGCCAAACATGTGTCAACCAAACAGCCGCTACATTGAAAAATCTATTTTTAGACTCTGCTGCAATAACTTTTGGTCACGAAGTAAATAATAATGAAACCATAAACAGAAAATTTAGCGAAGACGAAATTAAAAGGGCCATAAATCAACTGGAAAATAACAAGGCGGCCGGCACCGACCAAGCAATTAATGAATATATTAAATCTACTGCTGACTTATTCATTCCAGTCTATGTTAAATTGTTTAATACAATACTAGATCATTCTGTTTTCCCAGACGAATGGCTTAAAGGTACAATTATCCCAATCTATAAAAATAAAGGGGACCGTTCATTACCTGAAAATTATCGACCCATAACTTTACTCTGCTGCTGTTCTAAATTATTTACAACTATACTGAATAACCGCTTAAAAACATTTATTGAAGAAAATGATATTATGAGTGAAGCGCAGTCAGCTTTTCGAAAAGGATATTCAACAATAGACCATATATTTACATTACATACTTTGATAGATATTTTTAAAAAACAAAAACAGAAATTATTTTGCACTTTTGTCGATTTCCAGAACACTTTTGATATGGTATCTCGTACACACTTATGGCATAAGCTACTGGATTATGGCATAAACAGTAAATTTTTTATAAAATTATCTACCAAATGTATAAAGGCATAAAATCATTAATATATGCAAACAATCAGAAATCTTCATTATTCCCATGCAACAACGGCGTCCGTCAGGGTAAAAATATATCCCCAGTCCTATTTTCCTTGTATCTAAATGACCTAGAAAAATATTTAATTAATTTTGGATGTAGAGGAGTTACCCCCATCGATGAAAACCAACAAAACCCGCTCGACATCGGCATTCACTTACTTTGCTTACTTTATGCAGATGATACTGCTATACTAGCTACCAATGCCGCTGATTTACAACACACACTAAACGTATTCGATCAGTACTGTAATAAATGGAAACTAAAGATAAATATCTCAAAAACTAAAGTTTTAATTTTCAATGAAAATGCAAGAGATTATAAATATACTTTCAAAATTGGAAAATATGTTCTTGAAAATATTGAGGAATTTAAATACCTTGGGGTCACTTTTAGCAAATTAAATAATTTTAAAACGACCAAGACCCAGTTAAAACCTCAAACAACTAAAGCTATGTATTTTGTATTGGCGAAATCTAAAGACAATAATCTATCGATTGAGTGTAAACTTAAAATGTTTGAATCAATGGTTCTCCCAATCTTGTTATACGGTTGCGAAGTTTGGGGATATGGAAAAAACGATATATGCGATTCTGTTCAAATAAATTTCTTCCGACACATCTTGCCAACAAAAAAATCCACCCCATTATTTATGTTATACGGAGAATTGGGGAAAGTGCCCGTGGAATTAAATATTCAAAGAAGAATGATTGGTTACTGGGAACGCATTATTTCAGGGAAACAATCAAAATTATCATTTCTTCTATACAGATTTATGTTGACAGATCATGTTACAAATAGAATAAATTATAATTGGTTAACTAGTATTAAAAATATTTTGGAGCATTTAGGAATGAGCGATGTTTGGATATCACATACCTTTTTATCGTTAACTTGGCTCTCACAACAAATTAAAATTAGGCAAAATTATCAATATTTACAAATATGGAATAATAGCATATCAATGTCATCAAGAGGCAAAACCTATCAACTTTTTGAAGAAGAACTCATTTTTGAAAAATATTTAAATATAATTCCCGAAAGGTTGTGGAGATTAATTATAAAATTTAGAACGTCAAATCTTTATTTACTTATCGAAACTGGAAGGTGGAATAACATATTATTTGAAGACAGATTGTGTACTTTATGTGATGAAAGTGACATCGGTGATGAATCCCATTATTTATTTGTATGTACATTTTTTTCATAATTCCCGAGTAAAATGTTTACATCCCTATTATTATACTAGACCAAGCACCTACAAATTCAAAGAACTAATGAGCAGTAAGAAAATAAGTGTATTAAAGAAGTTGGCAAAATTTATAAATGTAATTTGCAAGGTTTTTAAACGTCCTGGTAACTGAATAACTCATGTCACAATCAAAACTGTTTCCTAGCTATATTATAATTACAATTACAATTCTTCTTCTTCTTCTTCTTCTTCTTCTTCTTCTTCTTCTTCTTATTATTATTATTACTGTACCATGTACTACCATTACTATTACTACTACTGCTACTATTACTACAACTATTATTATACTACTACGACTGCTACTATTACTACTACTATTATTATACTACTACGACTACCATTACTGCTACCACCATTATTATTATTATTATTATTACTACTACTACTACTACTACTACTACTACTACTACTACTACTACTACTACTACTACTACTGTTACAGTTATTATCAATTAATATCATATACAAGTAAATGCATGTATTATGTATTATCATATGTTATTATTTTATCCTCCTGTAAACCATTTTATCACGTTTATGCTATTTAGTATGTATGTTCCTCTAACGCCGTTGTGGAACGGCCCGAGTGTAAAGTTCTGTTCTGTTAACATGTAGCTCTTCCAGAGTGATCTAAATACTGGGTGGAATAGTGATGGATTTTATTTGTAGTCTGCTTAAAATAATATGATAATATGTATTTTATAATTAAACTAAACTAAATTTATTATTCGAAAAGTGAGTTAAGACATTTGGATTTGCCAACGGTTCGAGCACGGTACTACACAATCACTGATAATCGTATGAGTTTCAACCAGAAAGCAATAAAGCTGCCATGACAAAATGGATATGTAGGCAGCAAAAAGCGAGGAATTAGTAATGTAGATTGCACTTTAACCCCCCCCCCCCAAAAAAAAAAAACCCAAAAAACCCCCCAACAACAACAAAAACTCCCAAAAAATAAACAAACCCCCCCCCCCCCCCCCCCACCATTTAGCGGTCATAAAAATAGAAAAAAAATCCTTGAACAGAATGCCAATGACCCATGTTGGACCATACATGTTTATCCAATTGCGCTAGAGGTCAAGTGTTGCACCCTGGTCTTTGGACAATAAACCACAACAAGCAAAACTATCTGAAGAATTAAAAGTTTGTTTTGTTTAACGACACCACTAGAGCATATTGATGTATTAATCACCGGCTATTGGAGGTCAAACATATGGTAATTTTGACACAGTCAAAGAATTGAAACCCGCTACATTTTTTCATTAGTAGCAAGGGATATTTTATATGCACCATCCCACAGACAAGATAGCACATACCACGGCCTTTGATATACAAGTCGTGGAACACTGGTTAGAGCAAGAAATAGCCCAATAGACCCACTGACGGGGATCGATCCTAGACTGACCGCGCAACAAGCGAGCGTTTTACCACTGAATTAAGTTTATACACTGTTTATCTTGCAATTGAAGAGCTTATACCGGGGAGACTGTTTGGACAATCTTGAATCATTTGTGTTGAAAACGAACGACCAATACGGAACATATGTCATCGGATATAGTCATCTCATCAAACTAAAGAGTTGAATACTGGGTTAATTTCATAGATACATACTTGTACTCCAGGCCATCAGGTAGTCCTCGTTTGAAAGATAATCTCAGATCTGCCTTATGTAACGCATAAGGATATGACGCTGAAAGTGTTGCTGTTCACCTCTCCTGAAACGCAACTATTGTTTGGATGAACATGGTGACACCAATTTCCACAAAACTGAATGACACAACCATGAAAGCAATCAAGGTTACCTTTGACAGCACTGCTAATATATTAAGGAAAACGTACCACTAAGCACATCCCAGAATAGAAAATACAATTACTCTATCTCTGGTAATAAAGAACCAAGCAGCAACTGGCTTGTAAGCGGAGTCACCTGTGTCATGTCTGGAATCAACTGTACAACAAGTATCGTAATCTGGTATCAAATATTGTGTACCCTAAGACCCAAATGTTATGGTAGCAGGTCTACAGTTTTGCATACACTGACACGAATATAGGATAATTGTAATACTGTTTTAGTAGAGACGCCATTAGCAACCATCAGCAAGACGAATCCGAAGGTCTTCAGCCACAGGCGTGGGGAGGGGGGGGGGGGGGGGGTGGTGGAGAGGAAGGGAGGGAGGGAGGGAGGCCTTATGACAATGCTCCCCAAATAAAGAATTTTCCCATCACCTCTTATATTTGTCTGTTTCCCCACAAGGCGTGTAAAAGCAGGAATTGACATACTCAGAGACATTGCGGTTGTCCCCTCCCATGTCGGTGGGCCCCCCAATATAAAATCCTGATTATGGCAATATTTACTGCTAAAGCAATCAATTGCAACATACAATTATTTTACTTATACATTTCACTTCAAAACAATTAACAAAATATGAAATACACAATAGACAACATAGCGATTTATCCATGTTCCGATTAAGTATAGTTTAACACAACCGTGCACAATTTATACATTCTGATCGGTCCTTAGGGTAACACAGTATATTATAATTCTTGACGTGTGATGTTTAGTATGTGAAGCATGCATCACATATAACTATAAAATAGGCTGAATCATCAAAATTCACTTTACATATATTTGATGCAAAAAGGCAGTGAACTGCGTGTTAAGGACACTCTATGGTAGTCGTGAAGTACATACAATACACAAACCTGCTTATGCATATTACATGTATAAGAAAACCAAGCTGATGGGTCCCTAATATAAAATCCTGATTACGGCAATGTTTACTGCTAAAACAAGCAAAACATTTATTTTATTTCACGACACCACTAGAGCACATTGATTTATTACTCATCGGCTATTGGATGTCAAACATTTGGTAACTTAACATATAATCATAGAGAGGAAACCCGCTACATTTTCCATTAGTAGCTAGGGATCTTTTATATGTAAAAACAGGATAGCACATGCCACGGTCTTTGATATACCAGTCGTAGTGTGCTGGCTGGAACAAGAAATAGCTTAATGGGCCCACCGACGGGTATCGATCCCTGACCGACCGATCAATATATATACATTTAATTTCTAGAGCTATAAATTTCTCTTGAAAACAATTAAGTAAAATATGAAATACACAATAAACTATATACTGACACACAATGAAAACGCAAAACATATTTTTTCAATATTTTGTTGTGATCAATGAAAAATATATTTATTGGACTTAAAATAACAATTTATGAGAGGAGGCCATTGATTGGTACTTTTGTCTGGGTTTTAATTCTGGTTTTTGTTCTCGTTACACATAAAATAGCAGAAACACACAAAATGGTGTGAAATGCGTTCACTACATGCTCAATCATGCTGCATGCAATGCACGTGAAATGCCAGTATGTGGACACGTAACGGTGTCATATTCCTCGTACACGTTCATACACGTAACGGTGTCATATTCCTCGTCACATTAAGAATGCCACGACTCAGAGAAGAACAAAGGAGCGAGCGTTGGGCATGGTTCAAGGGGGACTTCGCAAAGTCAAGTTTCTAGGACCTTCCATCAACAATTGGACGACTTGTTGAACGTCATCAACAGACCGAGAGTGTCCGTGATCGACCTCGACCTGGTCAACGTCCCGTTACGACCCCACGCCAAGATCGGCAGATTCGACGACACCACCTTCGTGACCGGTTCAGAACTGCGACAATGATAGCAAGCAACACGACAGGACGTCATGGAAGGCCTATCCATCCGATGACAGTCATCCGTCGACTCAGAACGGCTGGACTCAGATGCAGACGCCCGTACAACGGTAACATCATAACACCGCGACATCGTGTTGCGAGACTACAGTTTGCTCTCCAGAATGGTAATCATCCACCAGCCTTTTACCGGAGCATTGTTTTCTCAGATGAGTCCCGTTTCTCTGTCTCCTTTGCCGATGTGTGTACAGGAGACTCCATGAACGGTACACTGACGGATGTGTGAGGGAACGTGATCGGTTTGGCGGCGGTTGTCTGATGGTATGGGGGGCAATCAACTGTGATTTCAAGAGTGATCTCATCATTGTTCACGATGTCCTTACGTTATGTTGACATTATTCTAAGACCAGTTCTCCAGCCACTTTTGCGCCGTCACCGAAGACCAGGAGGTCCCCTTTTGTTTCAATAAGACAATGACCGTCCACATACTACAAGAATTACCCAGGCATTCCTGCAACAAGCCGGTATCGCCGTTATGAACTGGCCCGCCGTTTCACCGGATTTGAACCCAATTGAACACATGTGGGATGAGTTAGGCTTATTTGAGATGTTTGTGCCAATCCTTTTCCCCGTTGTCTTCACGCATGCTCACGGGCCAATGGTGGATACACCAGATACTGACCTTGATGGGGGGGGGGGGGGGGGGGGGGGGGGGGTGTTGAACTTTTCGATTACGAATGCAACTCGATTACTGATGATAACTGGCCATGTTTCCATGTGAATGTATCTCATGAATACCAGTCATTAATGTCATATTACATTATCCATCAATTCATTAACAGTTTGTCGTTATTTGCAATAAAAATTTGTTTTTGCGTTTTCATTGTGATTCAGTATATATACAGATTTATCCATGTTCCGTCTAAGTATAGTTTAAGCCAACTGTGCACCATTTCGGGCCTTCGCGAGTCCAAAATATTGGACTCGAGTACCGAGTGTCAAACTCGACCCGTACCCACCATTTACACTAGATGATAATGAGACTAAGCAATAAAGTAAAATAGCATTACGTATCTTAATCCCAACTTGAACATAAATGTGATATCATGCCATTGTATTGCCTTCCACTCATTCTTTCCATTAGGCTATTTCTCGTTCCAGCCAATGCACCACGACTGGTATATCAAAGGTCGTGATATGTGCTATCCTGTTTGTGGGATGGTGCATATAAAAGATCCCTTTTCCTCTTTAAGACTATATGTTAAGATTACCAAATATTTGACATCCAATAGCCGATGATTAATAAATCAATATGCTCTAGTGGTGTCGTTAAACGAAATAAACTTTCGCTTTTTCCCCGCACATTCTTATAGCCCTACATATAATGTAACCGAAGATGCGCATAGGGCAAAATGACGTGAACAATATAATTAGCTCTTTCTTGCTAAGGGGGCGGGGCGTAGCCCAGTGGTAAAGCGCCCGCCAGATGTGCGGTCGGTGTGGGATCGATCCCTGTCGGTGGACCCATTGAGCTATTTCTCGTTCCAGCCAGTGCACCACGACTGGTATACCAAAGGCCGTGGTATGTGCTATCCTGTCTGTGGGATGGTGCATATAAAAGATCCCTTGCTGCTAATCGAAAAGAGTAGCCCATGTAGTGGCGGCAGCGGGTTTTTTCTCTCCATATCTGTGTGGTCCTTAACCATAAGTCCGACGCCATATAACCGTAAATAAAATGTGTTGACGGCGTCGTTAACTAAAACATCTCCTTCCTTTCTTGCTAGAACTCGAGTACTCGTAGATACCCTAGCATCATTTTTAAAATTCTGATCGGTCCTTGAGGTAATACATGTATATAATCCTTGAAATGTGATGTTTAGTATGTGTAGTATGTATCACATATAACTATAAAATAGGTTGAATCACCAAATGCAGTTAACATACATTTTTATGACGGGAAATGGCAGTGGACTGCGTTTCTATGACAGCCGTAATGTACATACAATATAGTAAAGTGCTTACACATATTATATTTATCAGGAAACCAAGCTGGCTGAATCAGAAGACATTGCGCATTTACACACGTTTAATTTATCAACACTTCAAAGATTATGCAGGAAACTGTTAAAGACGGCCATTTTAAAAATGAACTATGTTGGCCACACCCACATTTTAATATCTCACGCTTTATTACTATTCATGGTTCACAATGTGTATTTCTAACGTTCGGCCAGGTTGAAGAAAAGAAAAGAACAACAAAAAACAAACAAACAAACAAACACCCTCCCCCCAAAAAAAAAAAAAAAAAAAAAAAAAAAAAAAAAAAGAAAAAAAAGAAGAGAAGAACCCCCCCCCCCCAAATATTGGATGTTACTTTTAATGATAAGCAGGTCGTGGTGATCTAGGGAACATTTAAAACACTTATGCTAGCTTAAGACTACCAACTGTCACGACGGAGTTAGCCAACTCGACGGTTGCGTTGTAATTCTCCCAATGCCGACTCAGATTAACAACTAATCGTTGTATACGACGAGAATCGAGTTGTAAGAGTGCTCAGACTAGCAACTGGACAGTCGTAGACGTTTAGAGATTGGGGTGGCCAACTACGTCGTGGTAGTTGGTAGGCTGATACTAGAATTAGTTCCACAAACATTTGTCACGAATCCTTCATAATCTGTAACCTACTACTGGGGAAATATTACCTGTTATTGGCAATTGAATGGATAAATTAATACATTTTAATGTCACAAAATGCCAAGATCTGTGAAATAGATGTCCTAGACATGTATAACCAGCAAAAAAACATACAAAAACCCCTCCAAAACCTCCCCAAAAACCCCTAGCAAACAAAACAAAACAAAAGAACGTGTCGCCGCTATTTTAGAAGTTAATGGGTTTTTCTCACTTTCACAAGTGTATATATTACAAATTGCACCATAAGGCCATTACTCCCCCCCTCTAAAAAATAAAATAAACATAGCAACCCCCCCAAAAAAAAAACCCCCCAAAAAACAACCCAAAACAAAACAAAACCCAACAACATCCCCACAACAAACCACACTAACAAACACAAACACCCAACAAACCCCAACAAGAAACAACGCTTCCAAAAACCCAGATAGTTTAAAATAATTGATTGTAAGGAGGCTGTGTAACTTTTAAAAAGGGTATCTGCGGTATTTAGAAAGGGTATCTGCGGTTGCGGTACAACGTTTGAAAAGGACATCTATAGAATTGAAAAGTACACCAACATGCTATCTAAATCGTAATCGTCCACAGAAATATTACGCTTACCAAGATACTGCATGTTGCCCACAAAAAACTAATACATGCAATCGTATTCATATGCTAAACACTGTTGTTTGGAGGGCACTTCAAATGTCCGGAGGTTGAGGTTGGCACACTCCTCCCACAAATCCCTCAGTTTTGAATCATCATATTGACTGTGTACATTTTAACAGGATCATCAGTCGAATGAAAGCAAATTTCCGGAATTTTTTGATATTTTCATTTTTAAAGTGCATTCGCACTTTTCCAAAAATAATTTTAAGTGTGAAAATAGAAAAAAGAAAAGAAAAAAGAAAGACAAAAAAAAAAGAAAAAAAAGAAAGAAAAAAAAGAGAAAAGAATAAAAGATAAACAAAATCAAAAACAAAAGAAAAAGAGAGAGAGAAAAAAGAAACCCACCAGTTTCCCGAAAAATAATATAAAGTACGTGAAAATGCCATTTTTGATATATATTTACAAAATAACAACCAATAAAATGAGGGATTAAAAAAAATTCATGCAATATAGTACAGAAAAAGAAATGGTGGACAGCGATTAGGTAAATAAATAAATAATAAAAAATAACAACATAAAAAACCTACCCATGATATTCAGGTTCAATTCCGGAATTGCTAATATGGGACAATAATTCCAGATTTTTCAAAAAATTCCACAAAGTTGGTTTCCCTGGTTTACCTTTTGCTTCAACGTGATCTTTTCGCTCAAACAGCGTAAAATTAAATACATAGCCATGTTTAAACAAATCATTGTACAGACGAGCATAATCCGAACAGGTGCGCCGTCAAACCAAGTTTTATAATCACTAATACCATCAACACCATCTTCCAAGTTCTATTTTCGTAATGGTTTAAAATCCAATTTCTCCTTTTCTCTCTCTTTACTAGAATACCCGGATGTTTTCTTTTCAGATTTACCAGAATTTGTTTCTGATAGTGTGTTTGTGTATAAGAACGAATTACAAAGCACCCGTTTAACACGACGGTTTAAACAGAACAAAGTTGAAGCGTTCAACAGCGTCCGTAACCTACCCTTAGGGAGTTTAAACGCCCCTCCCCTTTCTTTTGGTTAATCAGCTGAGTTATTAAGAATGAAAGGGACAACCTGTGTTTTATTTATCATGGTGAGAAATTGTGATTTATTTCAACAGTTGAATAAACAACAGTTTGTAACCTATTTCATGAAAACAACAATCTGTAGGGCGGAATGTAGCCCAGCGGTAAAACGCTCGCTTGATGCGCACTTGATTTGGGATCGATCCCCGTCGGTGGGCCCATTGGGTTATTTCTCGTTCCAGCCAATGCACCACGACTGGTATATAAAAGGCCGTTGTATGTGCTATCCTGTCTGTGGGATGGTGCATATAAAATATCCCTTGCTGCATTAGGAAAAATATAGCGGGTTTCCTCTGATGACTACGAGTCAGAATTACCAAATGTTTGATATCCAGTAGCCGATGGTCAATTAATTAATGTGCTCTCGTGGTGTCGTTAAACAAAACAAAACAAAACAAACAAACAAACAAACAAAAACAATCTGTAATTATTCGTGTAAGTAGCCGATGTGTATTTTTGTGCTGGGGTGTCGTTAAACATTCATTCATCAGATTCATTCAGATTCTTCATGTAAGTGATCAGTTGTAACCTATTTCATGAAATCCACAATTTGTATTTTAATCCATGAAAGTGACAACCTCTACTGTACAAAAACATTAACCCGAACATTTAATTAAGTTTTCTTTAATTTATTTTAAATATTTCAATTCGAATCTCGTTATTCTGTGTGTCTACTAATTCATGAAAGTGACAAACTCTACTGAACAACAAATTAACCCGAATATTAATCAAGTTTTCTTTATTTTATTTTAAATATTTCAATTCAAATCTCGTTAGTTTTCGTGTCTACTAAAATTAGCAATGTCTTATAAAAAATTTAGGCTCATTTTGATAGTCTATTTACAGAATTAATTTTATAATGAAAAACAAAATAGTTTTTCGCGTTTCTGTTGCTGTTCAGTTTATTACATGAAATGGACAAATTGTAATATATTTAGACAATTACAAGTTGTAATGTGCCTCATGAAATGGACAAATTGTAATATATGTAACTAAAATGAAAAACTTTGTGAAACCGACAATGGAGCGACAATTTACAATTTGAATAGAACCCAAATTGCCCTGAAAATGCATCTTTGAGTATCTTTATTTGAAAATATTTCGGGGAGCACGCCCTGGAACCCTTTACAGATCTGTTCAGCAACTCGGCTCATTTTCCTTTGAAAAACTGAAATTGCCCTTTTAGGAATTTTGTAACCCCATAAAGCTTTGATCAAACTACCCAAATGTTAAGCCCACCAATCAATTCTGATTTCGCCAGTTTACCTTTTGGCAGATCCAGAAGAGGAGGTCGGGGAGGGATCACACGACCCCTCCGCCCGTTTGAAATGCCATTTGTTAATGACTTTTTTTATATTTTAAATTCATCCTCCGCAATAGAAAACACAAAATATTTTGGGGAGCATGCCCCCGAACCCCTTATAGATCTGTTTCCCTTTAGTAGCTCGGCTCATTTACCTTTAACTAACGGAATGCCATTACTGTTGTCTAAATATTCTTGGAACGCTGCCGTGTTCTCCGCACAAGTAGGCTAGTCAGACACTATATAATTATTGTATGCATGTCTGAATTGTATGCATGTTAAGGTAGCATCGACATCCAGTCTGTAACACGTGTCATGTCACGTGACAAAAATCGTGAACGATAGCAATGAAATAGACAATAAAACTAATGATCAAAGTCAAGGAAGGAAATGTTTTATTTAACGACGCATTCAACACATTTCATTTACGATTATATGGCGTCGGACATATGGTTAAGGACCAAACAGATATTGATAGAGGAAACCAGCTGTTGCCGCTTCATGGGCTACGCTTTTCGATTAGCGGCAAGGGTACTTTTATATGCACCGTCCCACAAACATGATAGCACATACCACAGCCTTTGATATACCAGTCGTGGTGCATTGTCTGGAACGAGAAATAGCCCAATGGGCCCACCAACGAGGATCGATCCCAAATGGACCGCGCATCGAGCGAGCGTTTTACCACTGGACTACGTCCCTCCCCGCTACATTTTCCCATCAGTACCAAGTATCGTTCATATGCACTTCCCCACAAACAGGACAGCTCATACCACGGCATTTGATATACCAGACATGGGGCACTAGTTGCGATGGGGAAAAAACCCGCCGATGATGTTCGATTCTACGATCCATGCGTCTCAGATGAGCGCTTTACCGACTGAGCTATCCCCCACAACCAAGAGTCCGTCAGAGAAGGACGAACCACCGACCCACCATACCACAAACAGGTGTTTACGACTGAGTTGTAACTCCACCCCAACACAATAATTAAACAAATATAAATAAAAACATGTAGCAAAAAGGCAACGAGGTTATGCGATATTCTTTTTATTCAGCACTTTACAAACCCCACGTGAAATATGGTACACGCGAGTAATAAATAACATATCTTTCACTGTAAACATATTAATAAGCTTTATACTATTGATTAGTCATATACATATAAGTGTGTATGTGTGTGTGTGTGTGTGTGTGTGTGTGTGTGTCTGTGTATATGTTTGTATATGTGTGTATATGCGTATGTATAAATACATGTGTGTTTGTGTATGTGTGTGTGTGAATG
The DNA here is from genome assembly GCF_016097555.1 of Gigantopelta aegis. Lineage (NCBI taxonomy): Eukaryota > Metazoa > Mollusca > Gastropoda > Neomphalida > Peltospiridae > Gigantopelta > Gigantopelta aegis. Next base: position 72,323,923 of record NC_054707.1, on the reverse strand, counting down.
TGTGTGCGCGAGTGCGCGTATGCATGTATGATTGTGTGTGTGCGCACGTGCTTAGCGTGCGTGTCCATATCCAGACTAATCCAGCTTACACCACCACCCCCACACGCCGTCAAATTATTTTCAGTTGAGTATCTTATGTAAAAAGGTGTTGCGAGTACGAAATTACTGTGAGGTTAAATATGGACCACCCAAAGGTACATTAATTTGTTAGAGGGATTAATAACAGTATTAGGTGAGAATAGAACATACATCTACAGGCAAGTGACACGAACAGTTCTTAACAATGCGGGACAGTTTTCCTGCCGGTGTATGATATCTTTTTATACCGCTACAAAATAGTCGACTGTATAGCTGTATATCATTTTAACAATGGAGAAGGGACTGCGATTTTGTTCCTTCCTTACCGATGTAGGAGTAATGGTCACGTATCTAGTATCTACGTGGATTAAGCTGGACCCTCCAAATTAGTAGCAGTTTGAAAAATATTTTTAAAATTCAGGTTTTTAATTAGCCAAAAAAAAGAAAAAAAAGAAGAATATTAATGCTGATCAATCGATCATGTAAGGAACTCGAATTATAATATTCGCACACAAGAACGTCATCAGTACACTCCATACATTTTAATTATAATGGCATAACCATATGCAAATAAATTCAGTAAACCATAGACAGACATCACTAATATAACTAGACACTTTTTAAAATGGAGACTTGTAAAAACATCTTATTGCTATATTTGATCATCTTGTCACCATGTGTCTTCATTTAAAAACGCGTGTTGCTATTTTGAACAATGTGTATAGTCATTGTTAAATACCAATATATATATATATATATATATATATATATATATGTTATTACCAGAGTGTTTTTCGGTATCGTCAATATCGTATATTAGGAATAAAAATTGTATTATGCGAGCCTCTGACCGCAAACATATTCGATATACAGACACTTGTAAACAAGAAATTGCATTAGTACGAAATAGTAGTCGCCAACAAGGATCTGCTATTTTAAACATCTTACAATGGCTGCAAACTCAGGACAGTCCTTTTAACAGGGCGAGATGAGTAACTGGCAAAACTGATGCTTGATACGAAATTTCCGAAGTGGTCTGAATAAACTGTTATAAATGAGTGCCAACAAATACGCAAGCATAATAGGTCGAATTTACGAAACCTGTTTGGTTGCGTCTTTCTTTTTTTTCTTCTGAAATATAGACGTTTATTGTATTGTGAATATATGTAGTTACACACGCGTGTAAGACAAAAAAAAAAAAAAAAGGCTTGTAAAATTTAGCCCAATAAATCTAGCAAGCCAAACAATATGGTGTTAGATTAAACGACATGCGATTTTCAATGTATCTTTTCGAAGAAATAATAAAATGTATTCACCAAATTAAACTTTAATTCGCATTTGGCAATTTGGCAAAGAACAACTTATAGTGACACCCCGTTATCTAACACTGTAATATGTGTCAACGCTGGTCCTCGGCCCCACCAAAGAACAACGTATAGTGACACCCCGTTATCTAACACTGTAATATGTGTCAACGCTGGTCCTCGGCCCCACAAAAGAACAACTTATAGTGACACCCCGTTATCTAACACTGTAATATGTGTCAACGCTGGTCCTCGGCCCCACCAAAGAACAACGTATAGTGACACCCCGTTATCTAACACTGTACTATGTGTCAACGCTGGTCCTCGGCCCCACCAAAGTTGAAGTTAAAGACAGCACTATACCAAATAACATTTCGTAGTGCAAATTTTCTAGATACCCTAACTTTAAACAGAACACAGATTACTGCCTTGCCTGCTACGAATAAGCTGATGAGACACGACTTGTCTGAATGCCGAATGCATTTATTTTGATTTGAATTGCGAATCGGTATTGATATACAAGGTGTTATTACGTTTCTAACGAGAGTAATAGCGCTAAAACAAATATGCAAACCAAGTTTTTGCATGCAAATAATGCAGTTAGGGCAACGTAACCTTTCTGGTGGATGTCTACACACATTCTATAAAGGGTAGTGTGAGTTTATCGAAAGCATTTCATTTCAAATTATTTTCGTGCTTATATCCAATTAAGGTTCAAGCACGCTGTCCTGGGCACACACCTCAGCTGTCTGTCCAGGACAGTGGGTTATTTGTTAGTTTGTTAGTGGTTAGTTAGAGAGAAGAGAGTGTAGTGGTCTTACACCTACCCACTGAGCCCTTAAGAACTCGCTCTGGGTTGGAGCCAGTACCGTGTTGCGAACCCTGTACCTACCAGCCTGTAGTCCGATGGCTTAACCACTGCGACACCGAGGCCGGTTGTCGAAGGCAAATGAACGGAGCTCTCGAAGAGAGGGAAATCCGACCACTGGAACATTTTAAAAAAAAAAATTTCACAGAAACGTTTTTTGAGAGCAAATTTGTGGTGTATAGTGTATTTAAAAACAAATCATCAAAAGAGCACTTCAAACTGGTGATGGGGGGGGGGGGGGGGGGGGAGTCACACGACTCCTGTGATCCGCCAACAATGGCGTATAAATCGTATGTTGATTGAAACAGCGGCTTTGGTCACATGTGTTAGTGTTGTGATTTACGAGATTTTATTTCGTAGTGCTAACTCTATAAAACTATCGCCATGATAACAGCCTGGTTTTCATAAAATATGTAGCACGTCAACGAGCGACGCAGACGAAAGAACACTGTTAAAATATTCCCAGTGTTCAGCGATAACGAGCGACGCTAACGTTCACGGACGATTTTTACGGGTTCTCGATAAGATCGGTCGGTTTAACACGAAGCGCATAAACCAGTCAAGCGTACGATTGTTTGCTCGGTCTGGCTGAACGCAGCTCTGTTCAGCTTTGCAGATTTCTCGCACAGTGTCCACGTTGGTCTGCATGCGACACACATTTTATGGAAACCAGGCTTGATACTTGACATGCTGACCGCCTTAGAGAACCGAGTGCAGTGTATTGACTACTACTGAGACATTACCATCACATCGTAACTGACATATCAAATTAGCATCATATTTTATTTACCAGATATATTTATAACTGCAAGTAAGCTATGTATTACGACTTGCCGTTATTTGTTTGTTTCTTTAACACGAAAACTACTAATGAGTACATTTTAACAGACATTAATAATCTATCTACTGCACAGTTCAGTAGGAACCAAAGTGAAATGAATTGAGACACCATTACTGACCTTGGATTTATACCTTGATGCATTTCTATCGTTAGGGAGCTATTGTTATGCTATTATGACAAACATGTTTACACATTTGGAATTCAAACGTTAAAATCTAATTAAAACAATTCAAAACAACGTTTTACGCTTCTAAAAGCTAATATTTTAAGGCTCATTAACAATAATTATAAGCATTTTTAAAGCTACATATTAAATAGTTTTCTATTCCCATGACAAAAAGTACGTATAAGTATCACAATATATACATTATCTACATATTGAATATATAATAATATGTACCAACTTGGTTGGCAGTTTAACGTAATAAAAAAATCTGCAATTACATTGCATCAAACATTACAGAACTGACGTCAAATTATCAATATAACACTAGTTCTAGCACTTCTTTGACAAAACCCTTCTACAAAATACATCAACGTGTGTCTGTGAAATCCAAGCAGATTGAAGCATTTTCATTCAATAAACCCTTTCTGTTTTCAAGGACATTTGACAACACATAAGCCTAAGCTTAAAACATGCTATTCAGTCATTAGATGTGCACACTAACATTCAGCAAGGATGGAATAGAAAATGTTACTATTCAACTATGGGACACACGCGATGGATTCTTCTACCACATCCTCTATATTTGTTTTTGATATTCTGCATGGCTTTGATCAAGGGATAATAACAAACGTGTTCAGAATATGACCTAAGATTGCCGTCTTGTTCCGTTTAGCAAAACGTCGTCAGCATATATTCTACTAGTGCATATATTTATATTTACAGTGAAGGGCAACAAGATAAAGCTCTGCGGTCTAGAATCCTAAGTGATAGTTTGATAATATGAAGCACCTTGAAAATGAATCACACACATGGTGATATCATTTGTTTCAAATTCGAGTCATTGCTGGGTCAAACTTACGCTTAAAATTAATTTTAGTTAGACTTAAAAAAAAACCCCACGTGATTTGAATGTTCCCACCATGCTCTTTGAGTCTGTGTCAATCACTGCAGTTGAAAATGAGTAAGAATCCGTCAATAACATACTAGTCTGTGAAAAATGTATTTGATTTTTAAAGAATCATAACTTTACCCAACATAACTACCACTTTGGCTTTGCATTAAGGACTGTGTCCTTTCGAATCGGACTACTGCAGACTGTCAGTAGCTGTAGACCCTCAGTGATATCGGAGTCCAGTCATGTCACAAAATTTTTGCTTTGGTGTTGCTGTAAGGAAGTCTTTCTGGAAGAATGTCCTGAACAAACGAGCAGTCATCGAGAGGTGAATGTTTCAACAGTAATTGCAGTAGTCAATGTAAAGCTTGACGAACAAATCATTCCCTTCATAGAGACGCCTCTTGTGAAGTTGGATATATCATAACCACAAGGTATCCTCTATAGGTGCATGGAATAAAATAATGTCCTCTCAAACTAACCATTGGCTTATCAAATACCATGGTATGTGCTACTCTGTGAAGAGAAAAAAAGGCTAGAAACTATTCCTCTATTTGTCTTTTGGAAAGCATTAAATAATAATTATTATTTATGACTACGTCACAAAATGTAAAATAATTACAGACAACTACATCAAGAGACCAGAATTTCCTCGTCAGAATCGACGTCAGATGTTACGAAATCTTTGGAAGAGTCCAACATATGAGGAGAGGCTGGATTGCTAGAAACATGACTGCCCACTGGAGAAAAAGTGGAATCGCTTGTGTGTTCTGGCTGAACTTCTCTCTCGCATTCCTCATCCTTGACGTCACTCAGGTCCGGGTTTGGGTTGTTTTTATTGGGTAACGTAGATTCTCGCGTTCCGCCCGTTGACAAAAGTTCCCTTTCCTTGGAATTCCGCCATTTCATTCGCCGATTTTGAAACCATATTTTAACCTAAAATTG
>NC_054707.1:72303829-72316329 GCF_016097555.1 Gigantopelta aegis | reverse complement strand
TTATCATGAGAACATTTTATTAATGTCAGTAATTTACGGGGTTTTTTTTAATTTGACCCTAAATATGTAGCCCGACCAATGTAACACCCGTAATGGAAAAAGAAGACAAGCTGTGTTATATTATTTAGTTTAGATGGTAGAAACACAATATTTTATTTCTTCTTTATTTTCTTGATTACTATTAATATGAAATGAGTTCAGGAATTATCTGTCAAATTGAATTGATTTTCCAGCGTTACGGGTGTTACATATTTGAAACGTTACGGGTGTTACATATTGTGTCATTTTAAGTTTTTACTTAAGTAAAATCATAAAAATAAATTTTCAATTCATAACTATGTATAAATGTATATAGTTGTTTCCATTATTGTAGCTTACTATCAACAATGGCTTTTGGAAGAAAAAATAAACTGATATATATGAAATTATTGTGTGCAAAAATCCATACTGATCTACTACAAAACATTAGCATGATCCGAAATGAATTGGTTATACACATTTTATAATTCTAAGCAAGAAATTGTAAATAGAGTACAATATAATAATTATGAAAGGTTATATTGGCCGAATTTTTTTACAAAATATCTAAACACTCAAGATAGTCCCTTTAACGACAAGGCAGTTTATATGTCAGTTCAGTATATTTTAATGTTTCTTTCAAATCATGTTGTTTTGGCAAGTCCTGAAGGTGACACTTGTCAATCATTAAAACTTTTAAGTAAGGTTTAGTCACTAGTGCAGCTGCATGCTTGATGTCACCAGTGTCAAAGTGTCAACCAAACACCTGTGGTGAAATTGATAATGATATATAATATGATGCACCAAGGCAGTCTATTCACTATTACACTGACTAGCATACAGAAAGCACCATTCTTCCAGTGACAAGCTACATGTATTCAAAGTAAGTACCTATTTTATATAATAATAATAATACTAATACTACTACTACTACTAATAATAATAATAAGCAGTTTTAAGACATTTTTTTCAAAATGTTACATAATTCACCTATCTCCCCAATAACATTTTCTACCCATCATAATTCTTGAATATTTAATAATTATGAATGATTTTCAATTTTCCTTTCTGAATAGGGAAGACGACAATCAGTGGAGAACACAATACATTATAAATTAAACCTAACATTTCCTTTTAAACATATTTTAAATTTTACTTTTATATTATGGTACTAAGGGAGCGGGATCTAGCTAGTCAGTTCAGCGCCAGCTTGAGGTGCCACGGTCGCAGGATCGAACCTCCTCCGTGGATGTCTACCACTGGGCTTTTACCCCGTTCCAATTAGTGCTCTACGACTGGTATATCAAAGGCCATGGTATGTACTGTCCTGTCTATGGGACAGTATGTATAAAAGATCCCTTACTTCTAATGGAAAAATGTAGCGGGTTTCCTCTGACTATGTGTCACAAAAAACAAATGTTTGACATCCATTAGCCGATGATTAATACATCAATATGCTCTAGTGGTGTAGTTAAAACAAACTTTAAAGCAATCCACAACTAAAAAACGTTTGAAGTTATATCAAGTATTAAAGTCTACTTTGCCTTTTTTCAGTCATGCCACCAAAGACATCAGCTGAAAGAATAGCTGCATACCGAGCAAGAATTCGCAGCGATCCCAACAAGAAACTTGATTATCTCAACAAAGAACGAATAAGAGATAAAAGGAGAAGACTGTAAAAAGGCAAATGCATCTGATAAAGAAATTGAAATGCGACAACAACAAATTAGACAACGTGTGAAGCTCTGCAGGCAACGTCAGAAAGACAGACTGAATAATTTGGTAAACGAACAGAATGAGGTGCCAGTATACAAATCTGCACAAGCACTTGGAAAAGCAGTTAAAGTTATTCTTCCAAAAAGTCCAAGGAGGCGTAAAAGTGTTGTCGGCCAGTTGGCTACAATTGAAACTTTGATTCCGAAACCTACATCCAGCCACAGATGTTCAAAATTGCCAGATGAAACCATCAGTCTTGTCTGCAGATTTTTCGAGAGAGATGATATCTCACGACAAGCCCCAGGTAAAAGGGATATTATTATTGATAAATCAAACAAGAAAAAAAATTTAAATTCAGAAACGCCACCTGACAATGTCAATCGGCGAAGCGTATTCATATTTGAAAGAAGTTAACCCTGCAATCATTATTGGGCGTACACAATGTTTTGAACTCCATCCTATTCACGTGCTTCCAGCAGCCGACATGCCAAAAAACCAGTGCCTTTGTTTATATCACAAGAATATCATTATGATTCTTGATTGTCTGTCCAAAAAGGCCTCATCCATATTCACAGGATTTCATTGCTCGATGTGTTTGTGATGCAACATCAAAGACATGCATGAATAATGACTGTGAAACATGTTGTGATGGGAAACTATTTATTGGGGCATTTGAATCGAAGGTCACCAGAATAACCCGAGATCATGAAGCTTCATGGTATCAGTGGGTCAAGGTTGATGCAAAGTTTGAGAAACAATTTCAGCAGGGTACTGTAGGTGAAGCTATATTATTGTTGAAGTCAAAGTTACCAAACTTTCTCATTCATTCCCATATAAAGAGGAAACAGGCGTCATTCTTTGAGGAAGTAAAACATGTAACTGATCCATCACATGCAGTACACCAAGTTGATTTCTCAGAGAATTATACCTGTGTGTATGCTGACGAAATCCAGTCTGCTCACTGGCATCAGAGACACATTTCATTATTCACATCCGCTGTGTGGACTTTTGGTGGTATGAAATCGTGTGTGTTTGCCAGCGATAATCTCACACATTTTAAAGAAACTGTTGTTCCATATATTATACTTCTCATTCACAAAGTTTTGAAAGCAAACCCTGATGTAACGACCATCCAAATATTTAGTGATGGAGCAGCAATACAGTTCAAAAACAAATTCATATTTAGATTTCTGATGACAATCAAGGCAACACTCGGCATCACAGTGGAATGGAATTGTTTTGCTTCTTTCCATAGTAAAGGTCCCGTTGATGGGATCGGTGGTATTATTAAGTGTACTGATGAATGCTGTGTTCGAACCCGCAAAGTGATTGTACAGGATGCAAGTTCATTTGTTAAGGTTGCAAAAATGTGCAATATCAATATTGAAGTTGAGGAAGTAACACAAAATGACATGGATCAATGTTTCAAAAGATCCCCTATACGAGACCTGTGGAAGTCAGTCAATGCCATCCCCAAGATACAGAGCATTCACTCTTATACAGCCACAGATAAGTCAACCATTGTTTGCCGACAAACGTCTACGGCTATACTTCAGAAAGGTCATCAATTCCATGGTGAATAAAATAATGTTCTCTACTCTTAGTATAAACAAGTCATTTTTTTTTGGTGATTATATTAATAAACCTATCATCGTTGTTTTGTTTATGTATCTATATAAATATGTTTCAATAAAGTTTATACATTATTTTAAATTTTTATTTTTCTTTGATTGAATAAAACCTTTTTTTATTTGGTTTAAACTTGACACAGATACAATATTCGAAATATGAGAGCTGAAATAGATGGCATGTTGCTTTTAATATGGCGAACAAAAATGTAACACCCATAACGTAACACCCGTAACAGTTATCACTGCATAATTGACTTAATATCTAGCAAGCAATAAAACCAGGTTCTATTCCAGTAATTACCTAAGGCCACCTACCCATATGATACAAGTTTTATTAAAATTACCCATACACATCACAGGATTTTGATAAAATTTTCTTCTTGAAAACAGATTTGTTCATTTAGTGTAACATCTGTAACGGAAGTTGGTAGGTCTTTTAATTAGTACATAGAATTCTTAAATCTTAAATATTTTATGGAAGTTGGGAGAGAAACGTGTTAACTGTATAAAACTCAAATAATGGGAAGAGTAATACAAATAATATTCTCTGCAACTTCACTTTAAAACATTTACCCCCCTCAAAATGTAACACCCATAACGATGGATTTGATATATATATTGATATATATATATATATATATATATATATATATATATATATATATATATATATATATATATATATATATATATTTACATGCAATAGCATCCATAACAATGTGATGTTGACTGTCTAGTGTATGTGTGTGCGTGCGTGTGCGTTTGTGCGTATGTGTGAAATTGCTTGCGTGTACTATTTTTGGAATGACTCACAATTAAGTAGCATTACACATTACACCATCAACTTCATTGCTTACTAGTTAGCCAACAATAAACTCTACAGAATTTTCCGGTCACAAACATGTTATTTTTCGTTGTTGTTTTTAATTTTTAAAAGAAGCATGCACTGTTGAATAGACATCATTAATGTTTAATAGCATATCACGTTTGGTTTCATAGGTTTCGTAGACTCACATAAACAAAACTGTGCTCCAAACGACACTACCAGTCTATGGGATTTTATTTTGTCCCACTGCCAGCGTCAAACCATAAAAAGAGAAACAGAAATAATGCAGTCACATCAAAGTAGCGACTCAATAACAGAGGGGAAATGAGAACGACTTTCAAACACCTCCAAACAAACTCGTTTAAAATTAGCACCTATCCGATTATATGTGCATCCTAAATTAACTCCCTTGACTCACAGGTAGTCAGTAAATTTTAATACCTTGCAACATTAAACTCCAAACTATGCATACCTAATGAATTCATTTCGCCATTTTGTACCCGAAAATGAAATTTAAGGCGACATCAGTCCTTTAAATGGAGAACAATTTTACGGCGTGTTGTTTCCCTTTAATCGTCGTACTTCGGGGTACGTTCGTTGCGTTCGTAGATCGGGATGGTTCGGTGCGTTTCGGAATGAGGCTGGCAGTTTAAAAGCAATACACTCGTACTCCATTGATTGACGCGGTGTGGTTTCGACTCTGAAATACTGATTAACTCCCACCCCCATTGTGAGTGAATCCGGTTTGACCCCGGGTAGATTTACGGGTGTAATGACAATATTCATTAAGGGTATACCCTCTCATGACTCGGATCGTGTTAACTCTGCTCTCAAATTAAATTCGACCGAAGAGGGGCAAAAAAGAACCGAAGGAATTAAAAAAAAAGAAAAAAAAAAGGTTGCAGTCGAAAATGATTCGTTTTCCCACGTGATTTTCTCTACTAGTTGTTTATTGCGGACTGTTTACAAGTCGTGCACGTAACATCATATGGTAATTGTTTATTTAAAATATTGATTTACAAAGACCAAAGCAAATGTTTTAGGTTTTATAGAAACAAGATTTTCTTTCTTTTTTCTCTTCTCTTCTCTCTCTCTCTCTCTCTCTCTCTCTCTCTCTCTCTCTCTCTCTCTCTCTCTCTCTCTCTCTCTCTCTCTCTCTCTCTCGCTCTCTTAATTATTGGTACGAATATAACTAATGGTAATCAATACTTCATTTCAACAGGGGAAACTGAACGAGTAGTAATTATAAATGTATTATATGAATTAATTTCAATTTAACAATATTATACCTACAAGGTTTAATGAATGATGGAGTATCAAAGAAACATGTTTTTTGTTTGTTTCGTTTTTACTTTACTTTTGTTTAGTTTTGCAATATTTGACTGAACAAGTCAAGTCGATTTAAAAAAAGGAAAACCCGTTGTTAATTCTCTCCCTGACAAAGTAAGTGCACCTCAAAAACAGTATATTATTATGTATATATACATATAAATAGTTATGACAACATGCTTAATGGATAAGAAGCATTTAGAGGAATCCAATACGACTATTTTGTTGGAATAAACAGCATTGGTGTCATTTGGTGAAGGTTCCAGATGGTCCCTGCTTGCAAGAATGTCAAAAACAGCCCTTTTATAGTTTTATCTATATTATGTCTTTCTTTTTATATTTCTCTTTTTTTTACATTTAACACTAACAATAACAATATAGAACCGTTACTCGGCAGTGAATTAACGAGGGAAAGTTTTTACAGCTGTTATCACGAATACATTTTTAATGATTAATAAGCATTCAGAAGAAAATGTAAAGTTCAAGTTTGTTTTGTTTAACAACATGCCACTGATGGTATTCGAACCTTAAGCACCGAATTTCTCGCATGTATATAATATGTAACTGTTCATATCGCATCACTAACGAGGTGATAACAGCGATACCATCACCGATTTAGCGTGTATGGGTCACAATGGCTGGAGGCGACATTGAATCTGTTACACAAAACTACTCAGAACTCATTTCCCCCGCCAAGTGAATCCGATAACCGCGGACTCGGTATAGTGTTTCTTAATCCCAGCGTGTGATCTGTGGTGTAAAATATCCTCCAGCCCGTTAACGGTTAACATAGATCATTAGCAAAGTATATTTTATTAACAGTAATTAAATGGGTTTATTGTACAATTTCAGCGATTGGTCAGTGAAGTGTTGGGTATTGGTGGCATTGCTTATAGATAATTATTTCCGGAGATTAATTTTTACTTAAAATTAAGCTGTCGCCTGGAAAAACACATCATATGTACAAAGTGAATATATCTGCCTGGCAAAAAATAATTTGAGCGTTAATGACAACTTAATTCATTTTTAATGTGTCCTAATTGTAGATCAAAAGTCGTGGTGTGTGCTGCCCTGCCAATGTGGATGATTACAAGATAATATATTCAGGATTGCAGCGGTAGGCTATGTATCACTCATTTCTTTTTGACTAATTTTCGTGCTTATATCCAGTTATGGTTCAAGCACGTTGTTCTGGGCAACGACCTTAGCTATCTGGACAGTGGGTCAGTGGTTAGTTGTGAGTGTTTAGCGAAAGCTAAATCGGTGTTGTGGCTTTACATCTACCCACTGAGTCGCTAAACTCGCTGTGGGTTGGAGCCGGTACCGGCATGCGAACCTAGCACCTACCAATCTTAAATTGCACAACACCACCGAGTTCGGTCAGCCCATACCTCAACCGGGCGCTAAAGACGGGGTACTTCACATGTAATGACATTCATACGGCTGTTCACAGCACGAAAACACTGGTTAATCTCCCACCCTTTGACGCTGAAGAGCCGGGAAGAATATCGGAGGAAAGAACACACACCACAGAAGATCCGTGAAGAGCCGGCGAATTGATCGGCGAAATCCGGCGGTTACTTGATAGAGAGTCCGTTAGTCGATCAATCACATAACGGGACAACGCATGGGTGTTGTCAAGGGTGTTGTCAAAGGTGTAGACTGCTGGACACAAACAATAGTCGTCGAGTGTTTGTTTCTCTCAGGATAAGGTGACTGTCTATCACCTTGCGTCAATATTATGATTATTTCAGAATTCCGTATCTGCAGTATTAACCACGTTCAAAATTCAGTCGTGTGAAAAATACCATATTGCAGCTATTTATTAAGAATATAAGTGTTTTAATCTTAAGGATGAACTAACGTAAAATGTCTAAATGCAATGACAGTAGACCCAGGTGTCTCTTTTAATCAGATTTAGTTTTGGATTAAAACTCATTTAATACGAAAACGAATAAGGATTACAGAGTTATCTAAAAATTTCTGAGATTTACCACCCATGACACCACAAAATACTTCTAAAACCATTAGTTAGTTTAGCAAAAATTAATATAACATGTATTTAATACTACATGTAGAGTTTTCTCTATGGATTAACAGTGACAGAAATGGAAGAAATATTATGAATGGATTTTAGAACAAACGAAAAGTAAACAATAAAGTTAAAAAAACCTATGTTATGGTGATTAAGCTGAAGGTTGTTAATATTAAGAAAATTTCGGAATCGCATGCAAGATTATTAGTTTCTTGTGTTTACATTATATTACTCCTTCTAATCAACAGTTGTCTTTCATATTCATTCTGTAATGTGTCAAACATAGTTGCTTAAATGTATAAGTGCACATGCAGTATGTAGTATCATTTTCTTTTCGTATGTATCTGCATCATTATAAAATTATTTCAAATAAAATTATGAAATCTTTTTCTTTCCTCTTAAAATTGTTCTAAGCATAGCAAAAAAAAAAAAAAAAAAAAAAAAAAAAAAAGAAAGAAAGAAGAAAGATAAATAAATAACAAACCCCCAAATTATGTTTTTATCGTCAATTATTAATTTATAGAAGAGGGCCTAATCGATTGTAAAATTTGACCACAATTCGTTTTTGTTTTGAATCAATACAACATATTTTAATCAAATAAAAAATTATTCCTATGGATTGACTTCACTATATCCTTACGAAAAATATAAATAAAGCAATATTTATTGTTTATTTGTTCAATAAAAACAAAAAATGAACGCAATTATAATTTATATTAATGTCAGTACATAAGCAGCAAATAGGCTTCAAAGAGAATAACTACGACACACGATATAATCAACACTTCAGAAAACAAATAACGTTATATAAAAGATAAACAGTTTCGAAAATAAAACCATGGTAACATGTTTATATTATGTATTGTGTATTTTGAGTGTCAGTTGCCTTTGATCCTTGTTCGTTTCGAGCCTTGGCTGTTATATGTTTTTAATTGATAATTATTGTATACATAATATGTCATTTATATATTTAGTTTTTTATTCTGTATACAATATATTGTATTAATGGATTAATGTAGGGTTGTGAATAAAAATACTTAAATAAATACAAAAAAAACAAACAAACACCACCACCACCAAACAACAAAAACAACAATAAACAAACAAAACAACAAACCATTTTAGATAAATGTCGGTAAAAAACCCCTCCTTTTATAGATGTAAAACTACTTTGAGATTAATTCTGGCTCTTTTTGTTTATTCAGTTACCAAGTTTGTTAATGTGGACCAATGCCACTTTGGAATGGGGTAGGGGTTTTGTGGGTGGTGCATTTGCAGATTTCACCTTTTGTTTGAGGACAATTTGTGGGGGCTTTTTTCGGAATATTCCACAAAATAAGGTGGGGGTGCATGGCCCCGGCCCCGTCCCCCTCCCCTCTCTACGCCACTGGCGAAAAGTCGATTCGATTAATCACATAAATACCTAAAAATTCACCTGCGAAGTAAGGCGGTCTGAGCATGCTCTGTAGGTGGTGGTCGTAGACGGAGCCGTGGCGTGGTGAACACGACGGGCACGTGAGGCCGTGGCTGGCGTACGTACACATCTTGTTGCACGGCGTCACTAGTGACGTCATCGAAGGTGCGAAGCTCGTGAAAGCGCCGGGAGTGTGACCAATGCGTGGTACTGGAAAACAAAGAAAAACAAAAACCTAAACAATCATCTCACAATGAACTTGAAATATTATTAATGCAATTTTAAAATTAAAGGTAAAAACAACTTTTAACGCATGCGATTTGTTTTTGTAAGCTGCTGCTTATTTTAATTTGACATAATATAATATCATGGACGCACGTAAGAAGGGTTAAGAGGGGCCATTTGCCCCCTTGCGTCATATACAATACTATACTTAAAGGGACAGTCATGGCTGCTGCCGATTTGATCGGGCTGCTGGTGCTCCCTTGCACCTGCCAGTGCAGGCGGTCCCTCCTCTCCCCTCCCCCCACCTTTCCTGTCATGGACGGAGGAGCCGGCCAAGGCCGGCTCTTGTGCCCAGAACAGGCGTGCGCTACAACAGCTTGTTCTGAATGTGCACGTAAAACCCTATGACATGGCATGACATGCTGCTGCCATTGTTACGATGTGCTGACTAAGAGATATATTTTAACGATTGTAATTACATATTAAAGACATTTTACTGCATTAAATATCAGTGGTTGTATATTAAATGTATTTCTGATCGTCCAAGTGCTTGTACTATTAGTCCGTCCCGTGGGGAACGCTTTTTTCATTCTATGGAATTTACTACAAGTTATTTATTACTGAGCAGATTGTTTTCTAAATTGGACACAAAAATAGTATTTAAATTTTTTTTATTTCCAAAACACTTTTACTTTTTTTCTTACTTCAAACAAAAGTAAAATTATTTACAAAAAAAAACATTTTTGTAGGAGGATGGGACAGACTATAGATCAAACTTCATTTCATTTTCTAAAATATATTTCTTTTCGAACAGACGAAATTATTTGGGCTACTTACATATATTAAAACGATCAGAAACACATTGAATATATAGACACTGATATTCATAACTGGAAAATGTATTAGTTCAGTCGTTAAAATATTTTATTAGTCGCAAACATCTTACAATATTGCAAACTCAGGATAGTCCCGTTAATAAATATATACTTCAATACTTCAATGGAACACTGTTTTCTGAGCTAAACAAAAATATACAAAACAATATAACTGCATTAAAAACTATATTCCAATAGATGTGCTTTATGATGCCTTGAGGTGGACAAAAACACATCCATACTAATTTGACACAACCATCTGGAAGTTGATGTCTTGTATCTTGTATAATATATTACACGGGCGAAGGAAGGTGCCAAAAAGTGTGGTTGGGGGACACACACACACACACACACACACACACACACACACACACACACACACACACACATATATATATATATATATATACATGTATAAATATATAAAAACCATCACTGCAGCTACAAAGTGTGTGTATATGGGGGCACATGCTCCCCCCCCCCCCCCCCCCCCCCCCCCCCCCGGTTCCCATGCTAGTGTATTATGTATTTTATAGATGAAACGTGGTTTTCAACTGTATACATTTAGGCAGATACAAAATACTTTATTTGCCTCATAATCCTAGTTAGCAATGATTATAATAAGGCCTAAAACATGTGTTTCAGAGAACGTACCAAATGTCTATTTAGGTAAAGTAGGTCTTCTTTAAAACAAATACATTCACCACTACGGATCCAAATAAAATGTCAAACACCTTAATCTTCATGATAATAAAAATGAGATTTGTTTGTGTGAAACTGTATCTTTATTGGCAAATAATATATTCTAAGGTAATGTTCATCTTATAAGCAAACAAAGGCACATTTTAACCTCTTTACCAATCAATTAAATACCTTCATTTGTCTGATTTTAAAAATATAGTTTGTGATATTTTTGCTAGAAATAAACGTTAACTGATTTCTTCGCAAAATAAAAATTCTAAAACATTACCTCACAGTAGATCTTTCTTATATATTCAAAATACTCTTTTAATGTACTCACTATATACAGGGCCGTACCCTGATCAAAATCCTAGCGGGGAGACTCTTGTTATAAACAAATGAAACACTATACAAATTAAACCCTGAGATGTGTATGCTATTTTCTGGCGTAAAAAAATGATTTAAAAAGTGAGATTCTCAGGGGGGCAACTGCCCCTTGTCCTCCCTCCCCGGAGGGTACGGCACTGATATATTATATATTTTAAATAGGGGCATGCTACTATTTTAAAAAGGTCTGGTCTGTCACATGGAAAACAATTTAAGGTTAAGTAGAAGATAGTATTATAGCGGGGAAAAGGAAGATGACCAACCGACAAGAAAAATAGTTTTAGCCACAGTGGTATGGCATGGTTCCCGTTAACACACACAATTTGTTTTAGGCCTTAAAAAATGAAAATGAACCTTGAACTATGACACGATGAATCAAGAAGTAATACTAATACTGGATTTGTTCATTCTAAACACGGGATCGTTATGTGTACTAAACATAATTATTTATTGATTCTTAATAAACGTAGTAAAGGTTGCGCTGTGGGTACGATTACGCCAGCTGACGCTAGCTTTGTATTTTCTATTATATTCCAATTCCGATCAATACGTAAATGATGAATATTTACATCTGTCTAGCCAAAAGTAGTAGCAATTAAGTATAAAAAAAAATTGAGATATTAAAATATATAAGAAGTATAAAATATCGAGATATTAAAAGTAAATAAAAAAAAGATCGACATATTAAAATATATAAGAAGTATAAACAAAAATCGAGGTATTAAAATATACACTTTGTAGCTGCAGCGATGCTTTTTATATAGTTATACATGAATATATATATATATCTGTGTGTGTGTGTGTGTGTGTGTGTGTGTGTGTGTGCCATTCACCTACCCACCCAAGTATAAGGAGTATAAAATATCAAGATATTAAAAATAAACTAATAAAAGATCGACATATTAAAATATATAAGAAGTATAAACAAAAATCGAGATATTAAAATAATATATAAAACATTATATGCCCCTACACACCCCACACCCCACGTTCTTTACTAATGAAGATGAACTGACAAATAATTATTAAACTAGATAGAAAGAGGGTTCATGTATTTTGACTGTTAAACGGACAGTGATTTGGGTAACATACGATATCACAAATATACATATACTTGTTAAATTCTGAACCACATCATGTATTAAACATTTATTCATTTACATTTTGATTTTTTTTTTTGGGGGGGGAGGGGGGATGGGTGGGGGGTAATAAGGCGTCGGACATAATTTACGGAAAAGGACCACACACACATAATGACAGGCAGACAGACCGACAGACAGACAGACAGATAGATAATGACAGAGGAAATCCGCTGCCGCTATACCATGGGATACTCTTTTAGAATAAAGCAAGATATATTTTA